>NW_007578523.1:259230-281051 GCF_000690725.1 Stegastes partitus | reverse complement strand
CATCCATCCATCCATCCATCCATCCATCCATCATCCAGTCCTCCATCCATCCATCCATCTATTCCTCCATCCATCCATTCCTCCATCCATCCATCATCCATCCATCATCCATCCATCCATCCATCCATCCATCCATCCATCCATCCAACCATGGATGCCGTAAAAAGCCTCAACGTTGACTCTTGCTTTTTTTTTGTTTTCTCCCCTTGTGGGAATTTTTCCACTCTGAGCTGCTGAAATGTCACCATTCTCTCATCCTTCCTCTTCACCTGCTTCATCCTTTATCTCCTTCTCTTCCTCCCACCATCCTCCCCTCATTCACCCGTGCATTCAATCACCCCCCTTTTGTGTTTCAGTAGCATCTAGAGTAGATTTATGTTCCCCAAACAGAAAAAAACGGGGCTACACCTTTCATTCCCTTCAATACCTTCACTGACAAAAGACGCTCATAAAACACATGCACACAGCGACACACACACACACACACACATGCAGACAACCGCACACTGCAAGCTCATGCAGCTATTTAATTAGTAAGACTTATGATTATTGCTTCACTGTGCCACCGAAAGCACAAAAAGGCTTCACGTGTGGGTGTTTGTGCGCGTCCGTGTGTGTTTTTTTGCTGCGTTAGCATGCCGCTAGTTTCCACCAACTCTATTTTAAGACCGGCGCTGACATGAAAAAACACTAAAAGATGGGAAAAAGTGAAACGCAATAATAAGAAATGACAGAAACGAGAAGAAGGTGAGAGAGAAACGAGGTCGCTTTGGATCCTAACGGAGGAGGAGGAGGTGAACGAGGAGGGAGGAGGAGGAAGTAAAGAAATAAATCTGTATGCAAACGGTGCTGCAAATCCTTTGACTCTGCTCGAGTGCCTACGAGCAAAGGACCGGCTTTGACTGTGCTGGAGCCCTTTGGATTGCCACCCCTCTCCCTCTCTCTCCCTCTTTCCATCCCCCCTTTTCCTCCCCTCTCTGGGGACTCTCTCACAGGAATGTTTCCATTCCCAAGCATTCAAAAAAAGACGAAGTTGCAGGGGTCAGTGTGCATGTGTGTGCATGCCTGTGTGTGTGTGTGTGTGTGTGTGTGTGTGTTCGTCTGCTTGCCTGCTTGTGTGCATATTTCTGTGTGCGCAGAATGAAAAAGAGCTTGTGTTACTTCACTCGTGTGTGTGTGTGTGTGTGTGTGTTTGCGGCTATTGATCAGGTCTCTCCTCCATCATTGGTTATCGGAGACGGCAGCAGGCCCAGCGCACTGCTCCACATTACTCACTGTCTGCACACACACACACACACGCACACACACACACACACACACACACACACACACACACACACACACACACACACTGGCTCTCCTTGTGTCCTCTTGTTTTGGTTTTTTTTGGTTGTTTGCTTTAATAACATGTAATGTATTCTAGTGAAATCAAAGTGGGCTCATGTGAACCCGCATGATTACTAATACTCAATGCCCATATGGGATCTTTGAGGTTGTTTTTCAGCCATCTGATCTCCATCCATCACCCTCATTCTGCAAAAGGAAAAAAAAAAACCCAATAACATCCTAATATTTATGCTGATTTGCTTCCTGGGCATCAACCAGGATGAATGTCACAGGCTTAAAGGGCCCACATGGTGCACATTTGCAGGTTTATTATTTTGTTTTTGGTGTCGACTAGAATAGATTTGCATGCTGTAATGTTCAAATATCACACACTTTCTCTCATACTGTACATATCTGCAGCATCTCTTTCTCTATTTTAGCTCCTGTCTCTTTAGGACACCCCTCCCTCCTCCTGAAAAGCAGCTCTGATTGGTCGGCTGGCTTGACGAATGTAAAAAAAGAACTTTTTCAAATTAAAATCAAGTTTATTTATATGACACATCAGCACAGCAATCAATTTGTGAAGGAGAATGACATTATAAACCAACGTAAAACAGGATAACAGGCGATAAGGTCAAAGTTTATGATGACATAAATGAAAATTAGGACCATTAAGAGCGACCAAAAGCCAACGAAAACATGGATGGAGGAACTTTTTTTTTTATTATTGCAAGAGGTTTTATTGGCTACTGTAGCCCCAGATATGTGAGTATAAGCTGCTTTTTCTTTGTTTAAGGTTGTGCCAAAGTAGCAGGAAGGCAGGCAAAATGTGTGACATGATGATGTAGACAAGTGACGTAAGAAAAGCCTGGACTCCAAACTAAGTGTGTAGGGATTGAGAGTCGCATTGTTTTCTGCGGGAGAGTCAATAACTCCCTTTGTAATGGAGTTTGCAGACCTTTACGTGCACAAAAAAGCGTCACATTATTGAAAATGTGCATAATATGGGCTCTTTAATCCAGTTTATGTACTGATGGGAACGTAATCCCAAAACAATATTGATTTGAAGGATGTGCAAGTTGTTTGTTTAGTGTCGTGCCGTCACACTGTAGAACCAGACATGCTTCAGCCCTGACGTACCTCCACCGCCGCGTACGGCTACACGATGCTATCAAGTGCGTCCCCGTAGCGTCCGTCCCTGGTGTCAGTCAGGCTCCTCGTTCACCCCTTCAGTTCTCCTGGACTTATGAAGTGGATCTAAAGTGGAAATCAATGAGGGGCTGCGGCTCTCTGCTGCACTCACCTCCAGGGACTGTGGGAACGGAGCGCGGCATCAGTGTGTTGCTGTTGTTGTTGTTGTTCGCTCACCGGAGAATGAAAAGGAAGCACAACAGAAACAAATGGAGGCAGATTGTTAAACACCCCCTTTGATGACAATAAAGTGGTTTTTTTTAGCTCGTGATCACGTCCATGTGGTGTTCTTTATACGCTAAAGTACATATTACAAGTGAGAGAGACATGAATGGGTAATTTTGGAATTACTTTTATAGGGGTTTAATTAATTAATCACTGCCTGGTGAGTGGGCACTGAAGAGAATACAACAAAACGAGATTGAATAGAGACAATTATAGATACATACAGCTGGATAAAATCATACAAAAGGACCAAAATAAACATTTGGGTAATCGTCAAAAACATTCTGTGTCCTTGTTTTCATGATTGGATGTCTGCACCACCTGAAGACATGTATGAAGAAGTCTGTGGAGATTCTACTACTCAGTAAAATCTGCTGTTTAGGGGACAGGTTCTTCTTCGTAGAGTTTATGGCGACTGCAAGTTTGTGAAGTCTGCATTCAGACAGCTGTAGCTTCTACCCGTCTGAAAATTTAATGAAGGCCGCTGCAGGAAATGCAAATAGGTGGTAGACTCTCCTAAAACATAAGATTCTCCTGTTCAGTGGAGTCTGTGGAGAAAGCGAGATGTTCTACTGCTTAGAGGAAGCCGTGTAGATGATACGAAGCTGAAATGTGTTGTCAATACTGTAGAGGAGCGTCTACATTTTAGAAGATCCTGTGGAGGAATCTGTAGCTGCTGATGTTTAGTGGAGGCAGCTGGAGGTTGTAATGTTGGATTTACACGATGGAGACAGAAGATGGTTCTTGTGCCAAAAAGACATTTGCAGACAGTGTGGTGTTCTGATGCTCAGCAGGATAAATGCAGACTATTCTCATAACTGATGATGAGATAAAAAGACAACAGAACTGTGCAAACAGAAAGGGAAATATGTTTTAATGTTTAGGAAGACTTTGTGGCGACAGAAGGCGGTTCTGGTGTTCAGTGCATGATCTGGAAACAGCAAGAGATGGTCGGTTTGGACTGGACTCTAATGGAGACAGCTTAAGCTTCTGCTGTTCTGGAGACTCTCTGGAGACAGTACAGTGATCTGCTGAACTCAGTGAAGACAAGAGCAGGTGGTTCTAGTATTGGTAGCTTTTCAATAGACTCTTTGGAGACTGCTGGAGGTTGAAATGATCTCCAGGATCTCTAGAAACCACAACAGGTGTAATGGAGGCATGAAGAACCAGGTTCATGTCTGGTGTCGGAGGCAACCGCTAATTCAATTCAAAAGGAACCTCAACAGTTTGTAAATCCTGTGGAGGAAACCAGAAGTTCTGAAGTTTTGCAAAGTCTCTGTAGATAACAGAAGGTGCTAATATTTTAGGATACCTCCTTCAAGAGCTGGTTCAAACCCTGCGCTGTAAAAAGTGTACTTCAGCTGCAGTTGAACTAAGTGCTGTTTCAAATGATTGTAATTTATTTTTTTGTTTTGTTGATTGTTGATACCTAAAATTGTGCTTTGTCTCTTTAAACTCGTATTATAATTTCTGCAAAAATGTGAAAATTACTTGCTACCTTAGCATTGTGCGTCTCATGTTAAAACATCTGCGCTTCTTCAAATGTCCTCTGTTTTTCTTCAGTAGGATTACACTGTAAAGAAAAGGAAAGAATGTTAAATCTAACGACAAACTCATGTTTTTCATTTTACATTTGGGTAAAGCGCTTCCTTAAAATTAAGTAACTACATCTAACTTAAACCAGTGGCATTAATTTTACTTATTAACTTAATTTGGATGAACTTAATTTAATTGCGTGTTGCCAATTGAAGTGACTAATTTAGGTTGGTCCAACAATTGTCTTTTTTCAGTGTGCGTTGAATCTATGTCGACATCCGGAGGTTTGATTCTTTGGATACATGACGAGGTTCTGCTGCTCGGTAGGACATGGAGACAGCAGAACTCTGTAGAGGAAAAAATAGGTTCTACTCTTTAGTCCAATGAGGAGCTAGCTGGTTCTTCTGATCTGTAGACTCCATGGAGACGGTAGAACGTATCAGTCGACTGTCAATACACTTAATTAGTCTCTGTGCAGACTGCATTATCTTCTAATGTATAGCAGAACCTACGGAGACTCCAGAAGGTCCTACTTTTTTCCGTAAACTTGACTTGAGTTTTAATGAGTTCAGGTCCCAGGACGGCCGGCCACGCTGCTCACGCCTGCTGCACCGGCTTCACGGCTTCGAACGGACTGCGAGATCCACTTCATTACGATGCGCAGTCAGAAGGTCCTGTCTGGTCTCTCCGGTGGTTACAGAATAAATTACACTCTGCCTTCCATTAAATACAATACAGTTCATAGGCTAACATTAAACACACACAGCTGCGTGTCCCTGACTCTCTCTGCCTCGCTCTCGCTTTGTCCCTCAGGTCAGTTTAACTTATATCAAGTTCAATTTGTTCGTCCAGTGTGAACAAAGAGTTGAACGTTCTCCGGCTTTGAACTTTTAGCTTTTAGCCGTAACGCCGCTCTGCCGAGCATCCCGGCTCCTCGAGTGAAATGTAGTCTGTGAGTGCCTCCAAGCTGGACAATCTCAACGTTATCTTTCTTCTTCTAACATTCTGAGCCGGTGACATTTAAAAATGAAAATGAGACGTATGCTCAGCGGCCTCGGACGAGCTGGAACGCAGTTATCGGGTTTGTGTTTGTTGCTCTAGCAGCAGTCTTCGGTGTTTTAGGAGGGTCTTGTGTCGGAGGCTGAATGTCAAGAGGCCTTCCTAATGAACTTTAAGCCCGTCGTCTGCTGGGTAGCAGCGTGGTACGACATCTGTCATAACACGCACACACACACATGCATGCAGGGAGGCAGAAAGAGCAGGGCAACAGGTGTGTGTTCTGTCTCATTTAACAACGGCTATCCATCCATTACTACATTTTTACATCTTCTCCATCACTCTACTTTCTAATCTCTGTTTTTGTGTTGTGTTGCTGTAAAATCTGCCATCTGCACCCTGCAACTGTTTGTCTGTCACCTTTCTCCGGGACATTTTGGGTTCTTCTTCTTCTCTTTTTTTATGACCCAAAGCTGTAGAAACCATACATCCAAGTGTCAAATCAGGCGTCGCCGCACCTCGTCTGATACGTCTAGGTCACAGATTTTCTCAGGAAGTGAGCGGTCTTCCCGTCTGTTATTCCCGCTGGTCATTCCCACTGACAATCCCAGCAGTGTTCTGGTTAAAACGGGGGCAGCGATCTGTTTCCCAGTGGATACCGGCCTGCTTCCGTTCCCCACTTCCACTGTCCTGGTTCAGCCACGTATTAATAGAATCTACCTACAGCGATGCGTCTGAGCGTGTACACGTGTGTGTGTGTGTGTGTGTGTGTGTGTGTGTGTGTTGCATCCAATTAAAAGTCAAACAGTAGTTGTGAATTGGAAAGAAAACTCACTGTTTTTGGAGATACAACAAAAAAAACTAAACAAATATTAAAGAAAATGAGGTAATTAGGAAGGTTTGATTTCTTCTTTCTAGTTAAATTGCTTCACTTTGTTTATTAATGAGGGATGTCACCTGCAGAAATAAATTAAACTACAAACTATTTCTGATTCTAACTGCTTTGCATTGTGACAATTTAGAAAAAAATACTACCACGTGCTCCTCCCTTTTCCAACTATGCATCCATAAATATGTCCCTGATGCTTGTTCACCACATATTTCCTCCAATCCCTCCTCATTTAATACCTGGATTGATGACTGTGAAACAGGCTTCTTAGCATCGCCAGCATTCCTCAGACAAACCAGGCATTACTGTTAGCCACAAGCTAACCGCATAATAACAGAGCCAAGCACCATGTCGTCACTTTAAAACAACGTTTTCCACAACAGCTGGTGGGGATTCCTCAGGGAGCAGAGCCTGTATGTCTGTGGTTCACAGTGCATGCATGTCTGTGTGGGTGCATGAATGGATTTTTGTGTGTGTGTCTGATGCAATAGGGGTATCATCAACAAGGGAGCATCGCACACACACATGCACACACACACACACACAATAGTTTCCTGCAGGCAGGAATCTTTAGAGCACAGGCGGCATCTCAGGAGGGGTTAGAAGGACACACACACAAACACCCTCCAGCCTCCTCAGTGTATTATGGATTTGACCTCTAATATGCTAATTCTCAGGGCGCAGTGGGTGTTTATCGCACGCACACACACACACACACACACTGTCATGAGCACAACTGCAAATTCATGCAAAACCACAACGATTACAAAGCAGCTAATGGCGGATCCTAATGAGATAAAGCGACGGTGCTCAGCATAAAGACGCCGCTCGTCTCTCCCGTCCCGTTGAAACGAGGAGGGCTGTGCAAAAGTGAAAGTAAACAGTGCGATGTCTGACCTACTTAACTGATCCCAGCGTACACATGCACACGGTAGCTGCAGATGAGTTTAGTTTTGCTCTGGTAGGTCTCAGGTGGCCTGTGGGCTCTTTAATATCTGTGTTTGTCACATGTGTTTTTTTTGGGTGTGTGCTGCTAAATGTGATTCCAAAATCAGACATCAGCTCGAAGTTACCGATCAAATACTGCAGAGTCATCCGGGCCCAGAGCTCTTATGTAATTGTATGTAATATAAATTACAACTAGAAGCCTTTTTTTTTTTAAGCTCTTTTGCAAAAACTGTCTTGTGGCCGGCCTGCCCTCTCTGCCGTTCCCTATCGTGGCCCAGATCAGGATGCTGTCGAGCTGATTTGACTGGATTCTGTCCTGTTTATTGAGCTTCACTGCAGCAAATTGAGTTTTTAGCTGCTGTCTGGATCCTTCCATCAGTTCCTTTTACCTCCCCGATACAAGATCGACCAAACCTGATTTCCTCTCACATGCTCTTCTTTTTGTTCGTTTTCCTCTCCTGTGGCCGTTGCTTTCTGTCTCTGCGTCAGCCTGACGTTATCGTTGCTAATAATCTTCCACCGCTGGCTTACATAATGCACCATACCTGCTACAGCGGGGCCTCTTTATGAGCAGAAACCCGGAGCTGAGGAGGAGGAAAAGCACTCTAGGATGGGCGGCGAATGAAAAGCTGAGCCGCTCAATTGGTAGGAAAGTCTGGTGTGTGTTATGTGATGATGCGACAAACATGATATCTAACAAAGCAAAATGTTTCCCGTAAAATGATCTAGGAAGTAATCTCACGTCCTTTTGTATGTTTGCAGCACACGGATTGGATTATATCAGGATATATTTCACTAAAACGACACCAGAAACTTTTTACAAACCTGGACGTGACTAACGCTGAGGCTGTTACAATAAGTGATTATAACCACTCATGGCAGCAGCATTAATGGCCAGATTACATGACTTTCAACTTCTTTCTCACCCTTTTCTTTAATCATGCGAGATAAAATATCTGCAGTCAGCTGTGGATGGCTAATTTGCCCCTCACCTGTTATATGCAGATCGATTCAGCTCTGAGTTAAAGGTAGCATAAAGTACACGATGCACTTGGTTGCCAGTTTGACGCCTTTGACGGGTAACATGAGGCGAGGTCACGCAATATCAGTTTTCCATATATTCTAATGGAAATTAATTGGCGGACAAATTGCCCGTGCGCGGCTCTGCTACGTGCTAACGCTCCGGCGTGCCGCTCGGTGGAAAAGCAAACTTCCAGGGCGGGAAATGAATTTCAGCTGCGGCAGAATGAATAGAGTGCATTCGCTCAGGGAAGGAAGAGGTGGAGAGAGGGAACGTGAGAATGACAAATCATGAGGGCTCTTATGGGAAACCGTGACCTTTTCAGTTCGCCGTGGCTCTAATTATTCATCTGGCAAAGCGGAGCCTCGGCACTGATTCCACTGAGCTCAGACAACATGGGAGCCAGTGTTTGAAATATTGTCTGAAGCAGGTTTTACACATAATTCAATTAGTTTATTTGTTGGAAAAACATCTACCAATTAGATATTCTATATTTTCTCTGATATCCTGAGCTAGTAATGTAACGTCAAGCTGCTATAAGACCTCATTTATCAGCGGTAGCCTGTTTATGAACCAATAATCCTCATTTTTCTCTGATCGTTTGAAAGAAATAAACCCTCAGTGTCATCTTAGTTAACCCTTTGTATCGCCCGGCCTCTAAAAAAATAAGTTCTTTTTCAGCTAAACGGCATTGTAAGTTACATTTTGAGAGCTGAACTTATTTTCTTACATTTATGGTGGGTGACAAATACGTTTCTTGTCAATAAAACCAACTAATCACATATTAGTCAGCCTGGTAACCCAGAAAATTGAAGCTGAACTTGTATTTTACCTCAAAGCGTGATATTTTCATCAACTTTATAAAGTAATTTTGTTTCCTGTGTTGATTAAACCCCTAAAAGCTCCTCTCTGTATGTCAGAATCATGTATTAAGGTGTTTTTTTTGCAATGAAAATGATCTCTTCTTACATTAAAATGGCGTATATGTCAGTCTAAACTGCTGCTGCACTGATCTACAGCATCCATGCCTCCATCTCTACTCACCCCGCTTCACTAGCTGCAACTCAAGCACACCAGCTCACCTGTGAAAACTACACAATGGCAAAGTTTTAGTACGAGTCAGAGCCAGAAATCGACTCAAATAATGATACAGAAAGTCCCACCCTGCGAGCTGACAGGATTGGTTCTTTGACTATGTTACGTCTGAAACCCTGGAGGTCTGTAAGGCCATCATCTGTCCACTGCAGGTCCAATGCAGAAATGTTCAGCCAATGCACAGACTCCTTATTTTACCCACATGTCTTCTAGCATCTAATAAACACCATGTGGACATGTGAGGGGGTCTTTAACCAAAGAGCGAAGAGTGAAAACGAAACTAAGATAAGTGGTTCCACATGTGACATGAACCCTTGTCCCGTTAACGAAGTCCTGTTAGCCCACTTTTAAACTGGAACCAGCTCTAATGTCTTCCAGGGATGAAATACGTCTCTATTAAAACATAAAGGCAGTTTAGTCGGGTTGCTATGTAAGAAGTCAGTGTCCCTCAGGAAACTAAAGGGGTTAAAAAAACATCTGATTCTGATAGATTCCATCTCTCACAAGCGACCGACGGTGGTTTGCTTCAATGCAGTGGACAAAAAAAGAAGGAGTTCCCCATCCCTCTCTGCACCTTCCCTCTCCGTCGCCCTCCATCTCTGCAGTGCTCCGTTCCCCCACTAAAACTTTATGGCCTTTTGTTGAATCAGCACTATCACACCTCGCTACATGGCTCTACTAATCTCCCTGACATTTCTACAAGTCTCTCCCTCTGCCTCTCTCTCTCTCTTTCCTTCCTTCCTTCCTTTCTTTCTCTGCGTCAAACTTTTCCTCCGTATCAAAGCAACACGAGCAGAGAGAGACGTAGCAGGATTACAACAACGCTGTAGGGCACGCATGCACAAAAAAGATTCATGAAGCCCAGAAAGAATACACAACGGTGGACATCCAGCAGCACACAGTTCTGCAGGATGTCGGCTCACCCTTGAACTGTGGCAGGTGGAGGAAAGCAGGGGTCTGTGTGAGTCCTAATCCCCACAGCGATGCACTGATTAGTCGGCTGTTTTTTCTCCCCCCTCCATCATAAGATATTCTCATTAGCGGCTGCTTTGTGCACAAGACAGCAGAGACGTTTTTTTTTTTTTAGGCCATATGGTGACAACGAAGAAGATAAAAGTCACAAAAGCGGGAGATTAAACGACAGTCGGTTAGCTTTGGCTACTTGGGACGGTAAGCCGCTAACAAGCTCCGCTCCGTGGCGCCGCAGTGGAAATTCAGGCCAATAAATAAGCGTTCGCCCTTGCGGAGATTGAAGCCTTAACGAGGCTTAATGAGGCCTGTTTAGCCGCGTAGTGCAATCCGAGTTAAAGCTAAAAGTAAGCACTGAAAACCCCCTTTTTTTGGCTCCGTTTTGAGAAAGCTGAGGCAAAGATCTGCTCCTGCTAAGCTCGCAGTTGGTCTAAGATTGACAACCCGGCTAATAAGCGAGCATTATTTGGCTCGGTTCGGCCCTGCGGCGGAGCCGACAGAGGAGTGACATCACCGCAGCTATACGGCGGGAAACCGGCCCTGACGTGAGCCGATCGAACTCCGAGTCCTGGCGCGTGGCCGAGAGAAAGTGTGCGAGTGTCTGTTACGTGAGGTCATGACTTAGACGGAGGTCAGCAGACCAGCTGTCTTCGATGCCATTGTGTGTGTGTGTGTATGTGTGTGTGTGTGTGTACAGTGCTTGGCATGTTTGCAAACATATGTCATTTCCCTGTAGGAAAAGTTAACGGACCGTAGCCGGAGCAAAGTAATTTGTGTAATTGAATAGCTTGAAAGACTGCAGATCTCCTCGGTCGGTGTGTGTGTGTGTGTGTGTGTGTGTGTGTGTGTGCACGGTGGACATAAATAACCAGGTCTGGACTAAGAACATGTTTGTGTAGGCTGCAAACTAAACACATACAGTGACATAAGGGGCCCACAGTTTCCATTCTGTTCACTCGGTGGCCCCTCAAACACACCATAACTCCTCCAGAACACAGAAATATACACGTTTTTTCTTTCTCTACCTCATTTTCCTTTCCATCACGAAGAATTCAGACTCTTACTCTCACAGTTCTCTCTCCGTGACTTCTTAATAATTATCACAACACTGTCGTGGAGTAATTTGCCGAGAGGTGGCGGGACGGGAAACTCGGCGGCTCAGATGACCGGGCGGGATGTAAACAAGCCAACGTTTCATTAGATCGTCTTGTCGCACGAGCCGTTTGTTCCGTCTTCCACATGTAAGCCTCGAGAAACATGTCCGACTTCTTTTGTTTCCGCCTTCTCAGATCTCAGCTATTAATTTGATCACTACTATGTTGTAGGAATGTGGCCAAAATGAAAAAGCTAATTACTCTTGAAGTGTTCGAATGAGGAAACCAGAACAAGGGATGTGATTGGTGGAAACAGTTTGTGTGTGCAGTCGTGTTAATCTTCCATTTTTAACCTTTTTAAAACGTGCACGGTGCAGCTAGTGAATGGCTGTGATTTAGCTTCATTTAATTCAGTTTAATTTATGTCGTGCGGGCCGATCAGGGCTTGTTTTTGCTGCTTAGTAATGCCACGTGGTCCGGCTTATGTAAACCAAGTGGTATTATTTAATAGCCACACCTTGCACTTGTGCACACAAACACACTGAGCCTGCATCACTGCAGCTGAACTGTAACTTCCCCTCATGTTGAATTTGTCTGACTTTTCTCTGGCTGCTTGTCGCCGCCCTGTGACCTCAAACCCTCAAACCTCCGCCTGCTTCTCTTCTCACTGTTTGCAGAATCAGTGTGTACATGCAAACATGGGATTATAATTTTATTTAAACATTTACATCATTGAGAGATGGCTTGTAACGGTGTTTCAGACATCGGTGTAGTCGATCCGGATCCCACCCACAGCTCGGCATGCGAACCGCAGATTAAGTTTACCATCGTGAGTGTGAATTATATAAGTTTGCCGTCGCTCTTACTTTTTCAACTACCCTGATCCTGGCCTTGCTCCACCTCTCCACCAAGTTTCATGGAATTCTACTCAAACACTGATACTGAAGTCACACCTTCGCCTCAACGTGGAACACTTCCCTGAATCGAGAGAGTGTTTGCCCCCAAAAATTGATCCAACCGGTGGTTTAAAAGCTGCGATACGAGCCGAACTGTGAGTTTTAGTGGCTCGTTGCACCCCTAGTCTCAGATCTTCCTCAAAGACCTGGTCCATCCAAGTGTTTTAATGCAGTGACGAAGATCCGACTTGGACTGAATCGTTGTCTTCTTCTGATAATCCGACGAATGATTTGTGTGACAAAAACAGGAAAGGACGCAGCGTGCCAGTAAACCAAAGTTACGTAAAGGTGAATAAATCTTGTGGATGCTTGGTGATGGTGTGCAGAAGGTAAGAGGACGGATGCAGGTTTCGTTGAGAGATCCCTGCTCGAAGGTGGAACCTTAAATCCGGTAGAACACTGGGTCCAGGTGCTCCAGATCTGTTCGAATACATCAGTCAGATGTTATCACCACAACACAGTGGCTGTCACTGCGGTTAGCAGCGTCTCTGAGCACCAAAAGGAAAGATCTCCACATCCAAACTTTATCTTAGTCACACTTTATCACACTTGCCATTGGTATGAATTAATGAACTGATAGTCATTAAAGTCTCCTAATTTGTTTTTATCAGTGGGAAGATTCACAGAAGCTGCTTAAAATGTTTGGGCTCATTTTTTTTGTTTGTTTTTTTTACAGAACGAAAATTCCAGTTTATACTAATTGCTGGCATGCTGAACAGTGGAATACGGTGGATTTGTTGGCATCATTTTTAATTAACATGCCTCTCCGTGCAGTCAGCTTAGTGCACTATTACCAGTTATCGGCCTCTTACAGTGGGTTCACTGCGATGCATGAAGATCTTGGCAATACAGACGCCACAAAACAAACAGCTCTGAGTCAGTCGCAATTATGATTTGTTAAAGCTAATAGACATTTCTTTAACCTCATGGTGCTGGCCATTAATGCGCTCTTCCATTTATGTGTTGACCCGTACATATGTTGAGGGATTCATTCATTTATTCATGCATCCAATCAGTCGTTTGCATATTTGTTTTCCTCCTTTTATAAACTTGTATTAACGCTCACCTTCACCTGCTTTATCTGGAAGACATTAAACCATCCATTCATTCAAAGGAATGAATTCATTCACTTATCTGTGAACATTTAATTGTCTCTGCATAATAAACGTGCATTAGTACAATCCTTAATGTGTCCCCTGAACCCACTGAGAAGCCGCTCGGTCTCTCACGCGCATGCAGCCATTATGAAGCTCTAACAGCGGGATAGAAGACGGAGTGGCGCCCATTAGTGGAGATAAAACAGTGAAGAAGATCTGCACACAAAGCAGAGGGCGTTGCATTAAAAACAACCTTTGCCCCGCAGGTTTAGATTTTGTTGGACTGACTCGAGCTGCAGGCGCTGGGATGGATGCGTTTAGGGTCAGAGTGTCCCACGGTTGATCATTAAAGCTCAGATCAGCCTGGAGCTTCTCTCCAAAGACCAGATGGGTCCATCAGGCCCAATCACAAACAGATAAAAACATTTAGACTGACTGTCAACCTGATCCTCCCGCAGCAGCTCATTCAGTTTTTTCTCCCCACTCTGTTGGTTTTTCCATTTTCCAGTCTCTCTGTTTTTGTTTTGTTGGTAGAAGCTGCACTGATGTGACTCTGATGCACGCTGAGGCGCTCAAATGATAGAAACACTGATCAACACTTTATTGATAGCAATAAGAAAGCTGATCAAAAAAAGTTCAGCTGCATGAACAAAGTCAAAGAATCCCAAGTGTCGTATGGGGAGATCAATCCTTATTTATTTTGTGTTTGAATTGATGTGTTAGCATTAAAATTATCACCTTGCTAAAGGCGTAAATGTCTAAATTTAAAAACAAACCATTTTTCTCCTGGACTTGTTTATTAGAAGCTATCGATATTCATCAACATTAACTAAAATGAGTGCATTCATATTTAATGCAGTAAAATGCAGTAAAAGTCACAATAAAATTCCTACATTACCTAATGTGCAGATTAAAAAATGACAATAAGCAAAGGCTGTTTTTACGTCTAATCTGTAATGTAAGATCAAATAAAATAAAACTTTATTAATTCCACAGGAATTTCTTAAAATACATAATTTTTAAAAATACTTTAATTTAGTATAATTTTAAGGTAAATAAGACACTTTGACAGGGTGTGCAATATATACAAAGCTGTTTATTTTGTTACCTGTATATACTGATATTGTGCCATTTTTTTATGGTATAACCAGTATGTGCAATGTTTCCAATAAATTTCCATTTCTACGTTTTCCTTTATTTAACGGTTTTTCACGTGATGCTAATGCATATCGCCTTATGCTAACAGCTAATGCTAACAGAACAAATGGACCTGTCAAGCTAAACTACCAAAACTTGCAATTACGAAAAAGGACAAAGCTCTTTGGTCATTAAATGGAATCCATTTAAAACCGCACAGATGTAATGCGACGATATCATCCAGCCCTGCTTTTATGTCAGAAATGATATAAACAAACTTGTTTTATTAGTTATTGTTTTTGTCAATCTCTCAGCCCAACTTCAACTATTCCCCCTTTTTGTTCTCTCTCTACCAGCCGGATGTGATTCCCCCTCATTTCCTCCTACAGAGTCACAAACAGCGTCAGAATAAAGAGTCTGTTGGTTGTTTTTTTGGTCAATATGTTGTGTTTCCTGACCTTAGTGAGTCGGGGCGGTTCCCACAGTGCTCTGCAGGACGACGCTGCGATCTGACAACACTGAGAGCAATAAACGCTGTGAGGTCGAGATCTGCTGCGTTTCCGTCCACTCAAATGCCGCGTTGATGATTTTAATGCAATCTTGTTTTTCTAAGAAATTGCTCAGTAAATTATTTAGCAGTATCTACCACAGTTTTTCTAGAATCCACATTTCGGTACCTCTTGTCATCCCGGTTATGTTGCCCGGCAACCAGCACCGAAACCAGGAAGTCCCCGCTCCCGGCTGAGAAATACTTCTGAACATAACCCACTGTTAAACTGCACCTTGTGGCTTTTAAGAGCCTCTCGGCTGCGGTGCAACAGACTGCCGGCACTTGCAGCTGAGGGCTAAAGTGTGTCCAATTAGCCTCCTGGCATTCCTGAGCTTCTTCTGATCGGCCGGACGTGCAGCTTTAGCTACCTGTCAGCCGGGCCGACCGGAGAGGAGGGCATGGAGACTAAAGATAGACTCGGAGGAGAACGCCGCTGCCCGGTCTGTCTGCGCTCCGACACTTCCCCACCAACGAACCAACACGGAGAGAAAGAGGAAATCCCGGCTAAGGGTTTGATTTTAGTACCGTGTGACAGTGCTGGTCCCTCCACGCCGCCTCCGCTGTCATCTTTTATTCATCCGCCACTCCGCGAATTTATATTTCATATCCACGGGGTTATGGAAGTGAGTGTGTAGAAGGTGTGTATATATAGATACCTGTATGTGTGTGGCGTATAAAAACCATATGTCGAAGCTGCAAAAGAGATTTGTGCATCACACACATCCCACAGTGCTCTTCCTAGCGTCTCTATCTTGGATGCACTTTTTTAGGACATGAGGTCATTCATTTCACGATTTAAAACTTGTTCGATGCAGCGTCACGGCACCTAAAATGCGGCAGCGTGACAAATCACCGCAAACTGGACGCTTTAATTTAGTGACCAATCAGAGGAATTGATGGAGAACCAATTAGCCGCAAACTAGCTCAACTGTCTGCTGCCTGAGCCCAAGAGAGGAGGGTGTGTGTGTGTGTGTGTGTGTGTGTGTGTGTGTGTTAAATGAGGTTAAAAGCTACTTTTGGAAAGCAGAGCACTCGGATAAATGATTACAACTTCATGATTGCTGGGTAATTTTTTAATAGATAACGCGTGTGTGTGTGTGTGTGTGTGTGTGAGTGAGTACATCCTGAATCACATCACGTCCAATTAGGTTCATGACTGGTGTGTAGCGGCTTCTATTTTAAACCGGTTTGACAGAAACAGGAGGAGGGCGTTTGATTAACCTTCGTTCAACCAGAAGCTCTAACGGGCTGGAGTCATGTTTTACAAAAAGCAACGTGAAGCCCATCTTGCGTCATCTTTCCTTTCTGTCTTTTTCTTTACTTTTGTTTGCTGCTTTTTGGGGGGGGGAATGAAAAAGCATACGGTGTCCTTAGCTGCACCCTCAGATTTGCTGAAATTGACACATCAATCTTGAAAATGTGCCACTGGTCCCAGCTGGAAATGATGGATAACCCAGAAAGAGATGTGTGGGATCGGTTGGTGGGTGTAATGAATGTTTCAGGAGGCGTCTTTCTGAACACAGAATACAGTATATATATGTGTGTGTGTGTGTGTGTGTGTGTGTGTGTGTGTGTGTGTGTGAGAACATGTTTCAAGGGTATGGAATCGTCTTCAGGATGGAGTCGTTTATCATCACCTCCTTTTTCTTCTCTCTGTCTTTCACTCCTGCTTTCTGCTGCTTTCATCTGTGGAGTATAGATTTTAATCCAGGTTTTCCTCCTCGCTGGTAAATATTGCATGCAGTGTCTGAACTCAATTTCAGATACAATCAGATGAGCGTTGACCCCTGTGACAGCAATAATGCACCGGGGGGGAAATTAGTGTGCAAAACAGCTGCATTACTGCTTATTAGAGTGATTTGTAGCGCTTAGATCAGGGGACCTGTCCGCATGATGGAAGCTGTTTGAGGCGCGTTTATCGTTAAATTATTAAACTTTTCTGATCTGGAATAACCTCGAGTACGTGGATATCAGTAATGGGGGTTGACTGATTATCAGCCCGGGCAGTTAGCAGAGACGATATTTAGCGTTTTCTCAATTACCAGTGTTTTTTATATCCAGTCCCTGATAAAATAGATTATTTTAAAGCTGTGATGCTTCTGCCTTTCTCTATCTGGATAAATAGATAAATAGATAGACCATTCATTCATTCCTAGGTGGAAATACCAGATATCCAGTAGCTCAGACACGTTTGGAGAAAATAAGGTGCAAGAAAAACAGATGGTGCTGAAAAAAAACGAATATTGGAAAGTATAAAAGCATTTTAACAATAAAAATAATGATAATAATGATGCAGAATATACTGTTTTCAAGCAATGTCCCGCCCATAGCGCTCTGTGATTGGTTACAGGTCACAAGTATTAGCCTATCAACCCTGAAGCACATGTTTGTTTGTTTTTTTATTAAAAATATGTAAAACAATAAATAAGGAAAGGTTTTGCATTGAAGCTTGTTGTTGAAAATGTAGTTTTTTTGTGAAAATGTATGTCAAAACAACAACAACAACAACAACAACAACAACAACAACAAAACTCCTTATATAAAGTCTGCTCCAAAAAGAGCTACAACATCATGACACCATCAATGAACAAGGTTTTTGCACAATAAACTTCCACCATTGCAGACAGCAATAATATTTGGAAAGTTGCAAATTATTGATTTTCTGTTGCAACTATTGTAACTATTTGTGTGAAAAAAACCATAATCATAATGAGTCAACCCCTAATCAGCAACGTTACACATTTTAAATTAAAATAAATTCGACTTGACAATGAAACTTTTAATTAAAGGCCTCTGAATTCCTCAGACTGTGAGAGAAGAACGTGACAGTTGATGTTTCTGGTGTTTAGCGGCTCACATCACAACTAATTGTGATCTCAGCTGAGCCGACGGCGTTGGTGCGATCCCCCCCGTGGCAGCGTTTCAGATGGTCTCTTCCACCTCAGGTTATGGCCTCTCTGGATTCCTACTTTTCTCTCCCACAACTTAATCACTATCGATCTCCACATGCTGCATGCCGGCTCCCTCCTTCCCTCTTTAACTCTGCCTCCCGTATCTCGGAGATCTCGGGTTATCCCCTGTTGTCTTGTTGTCTTTTCCCCTTTTAATTTCCTGTATCCCACTTATTGCTATCTCCAATAATTCGTCAGCTATCTTTCTCTTTATCTTTCCATTTTCTTCCCTCCTTGCATCGATCTTAGGATCCCTTTCTCCTCCTCCTTCCCTTGGCACCTCTGCTAGATTCAGTTCACTCCTGTTTCTCTTTGTCTCTCTCTCTCTGGTTGTTTTCTGTCATTTCTCATTTCGCTCACCTTTGTCCTTCAGTCTTTACCTCTTGTTTCCTTTATTTGATCTGTTTGTAATCTCTTGTTCGCTGTCATTCTTCGGCTTTGTTCTGCCTTCTGTTCTTCTGTGCAGCCTGTCATGGTGCAGTTTTATTATTTTATTTGTTTCCTTTCCTCTCTGCCATAACTCACTGATTCATTCCATCCATTCAGTCCTTTCTTTTGTTCGTTTCTTTGCTTTTATTTTGTCGTCCTTCCTTCTTCTCAGCTTCCTTCTCATCACCTAAAGTCCCACTACCTTGCTACCTTGCAGTCACTAACTCCTCAATTAAACGTCGATTCTCTTCTTCCTTCTCTTCCCTCTTTTCACCTCAACGCCTCCTTTACGTCCCTCTTTCCTCCCATCATTCCATCTTTCCCCTCTTTCTCTCTTGAATATCTCACCTTTACATCCAACGACTGGACGAGGGAGGATCGGGAACGACTGTCAGTCGAGGTCTCCCTCGCCGAGAAGCTGAGGAATTCAAGTAGCATTTTATCGATTGTCCCTCGGAGGCAGCGTTCGTATGTGGGAAGGGAGAGTATGTGTGTGGCTCTTTGAACACTTGTACAATCGGACGGTGCTGCTGCAGGATTCTGCACATGCCCTGTTGGTGATGGCTGCATGTCCACGGTGTGTGTTTTTATGTGCACCGGTGTGTGGACCTGCAGTTGGATGAATTATGCAGGAAGTGCCTCCGTCCGTTTGACTTGTGTTTGTCCATTAAAGACTTCCGTATAATAAGAAGTAGAGAAGAAAAGTCAGACAATATTGTCAAGGCCAAATATAGCTATTTATTAAAAAATAATAATAATAATTCAACGTTACTGGCTGTAATGTTACTTTAATGTTGTGTTGCATGTTATTACCAGAGACAGATACTATATCCAGCTTGCCTCAGGATGTATGTTGTGTATGCTAATAGCCTGGAGTCACCGCTAATTTATACAGACATGAGTTAATGTTTAAAAGTGACCGCTAGGCTGCAGATTGTTGTTGCATTCATACATTCAGTTTAAAGTGGTCAAAGCACAAGTCTTGCTCCAAATTTAGTCGCTCAATCTTCAGAGCGGGGTGCATGTTGTGAGTCAAAGTCTCTCTCGCTTTATTTTCGACCTTTTTCTAATTGAATGTTGGTGCTGGCAGTGAAGGGAGTCGTCAAACCTGCTTTTTTTTTCTGTAGTAAAACTATTAATACTGCAAAGAATCAGTTGTTCAATTGTCAGTGAACAACAAAAGAGAGGAAACAGAAAGAAAGCGTTTGTGTTTTGTTTTGTGGGGTGACAAAAAGAACGAAGAGAGTAGTTAAGGTAGCGGATCAATAAGAACATTGGTAGTCGTACTGTTTAATATCAGATTCCTCATATTTGACAGTAAACGTTGTGAGAAAACAGTAACTAGGAGCGAAGGAACAGCAGCCTGTTTCACAGCGCATAATGGAATCAGAAATAAAACTTATAAATAAAACTCAAACTTGCTTGGATGTGAGTCACCAGTGGCAATACTTGTTCCTGTTCCTAGTAAAAAAATACTTTATCAGCTCTGAGAAAAACATCCACACAATCCTGCTTCAGCTGACAAACGTGTCGAGTGTATCAGGAAGTCCAGCTGCTTGTCACCGTTTCTCTGCTCATGTGTTATCACTGTTGTGAAGCCTCCTCGCTGCCGCTAACAAATTTCACAAATCAAATCGTACTTTTCTGTCATCTGCAGGTTTTTGTTCTTTTATTTCTCCTCCCTACGGCGCTCTCTCCTTTCATCTCTGTGTTGTCCCCTCTATATTTTCCTCCGTGCCACGAGTAGGCGGACGCCGTCGGAGGTGAGAAGTGAGGGAGTGCAAGTGTGTGCCGGTAACCATGGCAACCCTGTCCTAATTGGCCAATGGCCTGGCAGGATGATTGGCAGCTGTTGTCAGCGAGGGCTGTTCGTGCAGACAGGCGGCCGGGTCGGACGGCCCCAGATGGGTCCTTCAGATACGAGGGGAAGAGGATTTATTCTTTCTATTTCCAGTTTGGGCTTTGAAATCAATTTCTGCAGAAACTGAAGCGGCCGTCGGAGCGGCTGAGTGTTTGGTGTGTGTGTCTGAAGTGTGTGTTTGTGGCCATTTACATGCATGTGTGTTTGCAGGAGAACAATCTTTCCAGTTCGTTCACACAACCAGAAACAACATTTTACATTCACTTAGCCTTTATGACTTATCGGTTGGGAGCAAAGAAGCAAAATCGTGTGACTTTTTTTGTTGTTTTTTTTGAAGCCGTGCAAAACCTGCAGCGAGAGGAGGTTGGGGTGGATGAATGGGGCAACAAAACATCAGATTTTACTAGATTCTACACTTTTGGCCTCTTTTAATTCAATTTTAACCACGATCCAAAGTTTTTCTCAGCCTTTGCAAAGTTGCAGCTTTCACCAAAACCATGATTTCTGTTTAAACCTGAACCACCCTCAGATTTTACAAGAAATCAACAGATTATTTCATCCAGTTCAGAAGCACCGGATCTGAAAACTGTTGAAAGCATTTTGTTGGTGAATCTGAAGACTTGTTGTGCTTCGCCTGAGTCATGTTTGTCATGTGTATTGACGTGTAATCACAACTATTGTGTGTCTGCGTGTTTTTGTCTGTGTCACTCACGAGCGTCTTGAGTTTTTTACTTCAACAAACAGCTTTTTTTTTCTTGTCGTTCCGAGCGATGATGGATGACTCTGAGCTGACATCCTTCTCCCTCATTTTTCACCTTCACTCATTCTCTTGATCATTATCGCTTTCATTCGGGATGAAATCAGCGCAGTTCAGACCTCTGTTGCTCTTCGGGGCATTGCTTTATCTATTTTCATGAAGGAAGGCATCATTATGCGGAAGCGAGCGTTGGGTTTCGCTGTATCATATCAGACTGAGGGGATGTTTGTTTGCTGCTGATTCTTTTGGTTCTGATTTTGCAAAAGTTTGTTTTAGATTCTTGGCTTCAAGCGTGTGACATATAAATGAACGTGCATTGTCCTTTGCTGAACGAAGCAGGTACATCTCTGTGTTTTGTGGTGCACCAGAGTTGTTTGGAGATGGAGAAGGTTGCAGCAACTACGTTCATGGCAGAACTTGTCGTGGAAAAATCAAGGAAGTGTCCAAGAAAAGATTCTGATACAGCGTTCAAAGGAATGATTACGGTGTAAAAACAAAAGCGGCAGACGTGCAGGATTGTCACGACCAGACTTTGAAGGCTCCATATTTTACCATCGTTGTTGTTGTCGTGTGTGTTGTTGTGACAGATGTTTTGTGCGTTGCAGCTGCAGCGGTGCTTGAACTGAGCCCGTCTCACTCACATGAAGTGTCGACGATGACCTTTGCAGTTGTGAAGCAGCGAGATGTTTGCTTCTTACACGGGTAGTTGCACGTGTGGAAATGTTAAAACGCGACCGGTGCTCTTTTCATAGGCGATCTGCTGACTAATACAGGCCACACACACACACACACA
>NW_007578523.1:253011-257995 GCF_000690725.1 Stegastes partitus | reverse complement strand
ACTGGGCGAGGTTGAGGTGAAGCTCATTCAGCTGCAGAGAACATTACTTTTTTTTCTTTCTGTCGAGCACCTCGGGGTGCATTATGGCTCTTATTGCACAGAAGATGAAAAGGGTCGGACTTGATAGATTGGTTCAGCTGTTAATGCAGTGGAAAGTAATGTTGTTATGGTAACTTGCAGATGACTAAAATCTTCATGTTGACCATATAAAATGTTTTAATTAACAAAAGACTTAAACTTACAGCAAAACGAATATAAGACGGTTCTTTTATTCCATATACCAGGACATGCAACAAATAAATGTAGAAATTAATAACAACAGTGCAGCTACAGGCGGACACGTGAGACACTTTGCAGCCCATCCCTGCAGTGTTTTGTTGCGCTGTTTAAGAAGCTTGTATCTGGCTGTTTCTCTGTGCTGCTTTGATGTGGAACTGGTGCAACACTACATCAGGGAGCATTAATATTATATCACCACACACACACACACAAATTAATGCATGCCTACAAGCAGATGTAGTTGCACACACACACACACTCTGCATGCTGAGACTGCTGCATCACTTCACTGCAGCACTCTGTGTTGCGCATGTCTTCTGTCTCTTTCCGTTCACGCGGTTCACGTTAAAATTAAGATAATCGTTCCAGTCAGACGATAATGAAGTGAAAGCAGTCCTTCTTGTAATGATGATTCACGGCCAGTGTGTGTGTTGTCATAGTTTTTTTGTGCGATAGCTTTGCAGATTTGTAATTTGCAGCCTGCAGGCTTGGAGTCACAGCTTCCTCTCTCTCAGATCAGCCACAAACTTGAGCTTTCTGTACGTCTGCTCTCGTATTGTGTTTGTTTCTGGATGCACTCACACAGACACACACCTCCAGTGTAAATCAATGCCTTCGCTTTCTGCTCCTTTCCTTCTGTCATTCAGCTCCTTGTCTTTTTTCCTCTTTGTTTCTACTCCATCTGTATGAATAATAGACGAGGCTGGTTTGGGGTAATTGAAGCCACTGGGTTCGGACGGATAGACAGAAGGATGGTCCTCGCTTTACTCACTGAGTTGAGTAAAATTAAATGATTTCCACTGCTGTCCACATTGTAAATTGAATTGAAAGCGGAAAAAGAGAGTGCAGTGTGTGTGTTTGTGTGCTACAGTTTTTGATAAGTGTGTGGCATTAAGCTTAGATTTGTAAGAAAACGAGGTAATCCAAGTGGATCAAGTGACTTTTAGATTACTTATGAATAGAATAGAATAAAAGCTTTATTGATCGCTTCGGTGTAAAACCTCAGGGAAATTGTTTCACTAGAAAGACACAACACCAACACAAAATCAGCAACAACAGTAGATATTCAATTATGTAAGGGTGAGATATTTCAAAGTTTAAAAGTTTAGTTAAAACTTATGTTTAAACGTGCAGTTCCATTGTAAATGGAGATCCCCTGTTTGATATGTAGGCATTTGTCAGGATTGCCTGTCCAATCTTGGCTTTTTAATTAAACAATACACATTTGTAGGCGCTGCTATAGCTCAGGTTGAACTGGGGTCCCATATACAGGGGCTATAGTCCCCAACGCGGAGATCATGGGTTTGAATCCCGCTCATGGCCCTTTTCCATAGGTCCTTCCCGTATTCTTCCCCTCCACTTTCCTGTCTCTCTCTCAACTGCACTCTCAAATAAAGGCCAAAAAAATAACTTAAAAAAATAAAATAAAATAAATGCACATTTGCAGTTATATTATAAAAACTGAGACTAAAAGGCACATTTTTATTTAATTTCCGTTTCATCAAATTACCAGAAACACTGGACCCCAGTTTGTTTTGTGGGTTAATGGACCGCTCTTGCTACAGTAGATATGAAAGTGTGTTTAACTGGTTAAATGGGGAATCCCTCACTAAACCCAATAAAAACAAACCACATGCGGAACTTAACTCATCTTCCTCTCCCACTATGTGTGTGTGTGTAGTAGTACCATGTTAAGTGCTTCCATATGACACACACACACACACACACACACACACACACACACACACACACACACACACACAC
This sequence comes from Stegastes partitus, assembly GCF_000690725.1. Taxonomy (NCBI): domain Eukaryota; kingdom Metazoa; phylum Chordata; class Actinopteri; family Pomacentridae; genus Stegastes; species Stegastes partitus. Next base: position 255,952 of record NW_007578523.1, on the reverse strand, counting down.
ACACACACACACACACACACACACGGGGGAGTTAAAAGTTTCCATGTTTAGCTTTAACATGACAGATGTTGACCGTTACTGTAGGACTGTAGCTTACTGTGTTCCTGCACACGGGCACATGCTATTTTTAACATTTTCTTTTTTTATAGGGTTCTGAACAAAAAGTGTAAAAGGACACACACACATACACACACACACACACACACGCGGTCATTTATAGATGGAAAATGTTTAAGGACACATTCACTCACATGCACACACGTATGTAAACACGGGGTTTTCTCTGTGGTGGTAAATTTTCCAGCCGTACCGTCCCTGATCCGCTTTCTACACGTTAAAGAAGAGCATGTTGGTGATTTAAATGTTTAAATGTTTGAAATTCAGTTGACAGATTGCTTCCTTTGGTATATATATATATTTTTTTATTATTATTTTAAAGCATGTTTGATAAACTCAACATCTGCATGCTGTCAAGTTGGAAACAGTTTTTTTCAGAGTTTCTGCCTGGCAGCAAAAAAAAAAACGGAAATGAACTGATTGGATTTGTTGCATACTGAGATTTTTTTGTTTGTTTCTTGTAATGCTCAGTCATTTTAGAGAAGTTTTTCTGTTAACAGAAGCGGCATAACGGCTCTTTTAATCTCTAAATCCTCCTTCTCCTGTAGGGATGTTGGATCTATTACCAATTAGCGGCTACAGTTATCTCAACAGAGGCTGTGTGTCGTACAGTAGAGACGTTGCATCGTGTAAAACCGTTGCCCCGAGTCTTGATTTTTCAGCGTCACGTGTACACAAAGGCTGGTGTCAGATTGTGAAGAAGACATCAAACAGTTTGTGTGCTATAGTAAGCCTGTTGAAGCTCTGCAGCAGCAGCGAGGAAAGCTTTACTGATGCTGCCTCAGAAGCCGCTCTCCTCGGAAAACCTGTGCTGGATCAGCTACGACAGATTGGGGTTAACGTTTTCCTTTAGGATGCTCGGAACAAAAAAACCACTGAAAGAAAAAAAAGGAAGAAGAAACTGATGCGACGAGGGTTTTATGTGGAAGCGCCACAAACACAGGAGCGCACAAATATTGAAAAGCACTCACAGGCAGCGCCTCCTGTTAGCACAACGAGTGATGATTAGCAAATATTGTGGCGGAATATTTACACCTAATATGAGAAAACAACACACACACACACACACACGCTAAGGAACCTTAAATTGAAGCGCCGAATCATCTGCAGTGCCACAACAGCCGCAGGTATTGTTTTGTAATTTTGTTATTGTATCCGGTTACATCACACTATGTGCCATGTGAATTACAAAACATTGTGGGTGAGTTAAAATGCAGATTATAGCCAGCAGCACCTACAGGGAGCATCGGCCAACAGGTCTCAGTAGTATGAAGCTCTAATAACCGCTCCGCTGCTGTCCAAATGCAGGAAAAAAAAAACAAAATGATCAGCTGTATCAGAGATTTATTTGGAGCAGTTTGTTTAAATGCTTTTGCAACAGAAATGTGAGCGTAAATTGGTTCAAGCTGCTTTCTTTGAGCCCAAACATCTCAAATTGTACGACTAAAAAGCCAGATTATAATAATAGCAGTAAATAATCCAGCAAAAAACTGAGTTTCTACACAAAGGAGGCTTTTTCACAGAAGCTTCGATCTCATACCAGGTTGCACCGTTTTGTTCTTTTCTTTCTTTAACCACTTATTTGGTCTCAGTTAATGTTCTGTCTCGGTCTGTCCTTCTCTCACTAAATTACCTTCCTCTCCTCCCTCCGTCCCACCTTTTCCCATTTTCTCTGTCAGATTTGATCACAGACTTTGCTTTGCCTTGACCGTCCGTCCCCCAAAAACCAGGCCCCTTAACACTCCTTTCATCAGCATGTCCTTGCACCAAACACAAAATACAATCTCATGGGAATCTGGTGGACTGGGGGAGATTTTTCAGTGCTCCTCTGCATGTCGTTTTCAGAGGTTCTGAAAAATGCCCCGATATCCTAAAGGACATTATATGAACACAAATCACTGCACTGAGAGGGTCAATAAAGAATTTCAGATCTCAGTGTGAGAGTCTCCAAAATGAGGTTTCTGTTTTCACTGGTGTGAAAAATGAGGAAGGGCAGAAAAAGGAATAAGAGAAGGAGGAGAGGAGAAGGAAAAAGGAAGATGGAGAGCGATAGGAGGCGTGAAAAATCGTCTTTCGCGGGAACAGGCTTCACATTTCTCTGCCTTCTCTTCTCCACTGGCTCGCATTCAAACACAATGTTTAGAAAAGGAAATTAAATGGGTTTCCTTCTTTCTCCTGCTTTTGGAAACAAATTCAATGAAGTAGCTTCTGTGGTAGTTTTCTTACAAGGGCACAACTTGAAGATGTGCTTTTCTTAAGAGCACACCAGTCCCCTGGTATCGTCTGTGATGCCATACGTCTTATTTTGGGGGCCAAAGAGCTTTATTGGGGTCCAGACACTATTAAAAACACATCAGTGATCCACAGCGTTGCACAGGATGACTTGTTACCTCATTACCATGAGCAACGTTGCTATACTTCATGTTGGATCGATGCTACGTTTACCATCCTGTGCCTGTAAATACCTACAAACACACAAACTGTGTGAATCTGGGGTGGAGAGAAGTCCCAAACAAATCTACTGCAGTGTGAGTAATGTTAAAAGGAGTTACTTAAAAATTTTAAGCTATATACAGTCGTGACTTGATGATCCGACCCTTAACAATCCTAAACCTGCTATCCGACAGGTTTTAAAGAACGGAACCCATTAAAAACAGCCATAACATACCGACAGCCTTGGATTCTGACTCCGACATGACATTTTATGTCACAAATAAGGGTAACGGATGTTATCTGACTGAACAATCCCACAGATTTACTTACCTTTGATGTCAACCGATGGGCCCATGCACAAGCACCGGTCAAAATCCAGCGATGCGTAGTG
>NW_007578523.1:233672-252441 GCF_000690725.1 Stegastes partitus | reverse complement strand
TATCTTCAGTATGAAGAAATGAACTCTGGTGCTCAGAGGACGTCAAACAGTCGCCACCAACCCGACCAGCTGGTGAGCAGACAGTCGGCCAAGCAGCCAGTCAGAGAATCAATAAACCAACAAGTGATTGAGTTTATTCGTCCATCACAGTAATGGACTGTTTTCATCTGACCTCTGTGTTTGTATATCTGCCTCTGTCCACTCCATTCCTCTTTGTCTTTCACAGTCTGTCGTCTCTCTCTCTCTATTGCGTATGTGTGTGTGTGTGTGTGTGTGTGTGTGTGTGTGTGTGTGTGTGCGTGTGCGTGTGCGTGTGCGTGTGCAGAGGACTGGACCGGCTGTGTTGTGTTCATGGACACTGGCACGCCGCATTAAAATTTCTCAAAAAGAAATCAGCCTCTCCTGGAACAGACATCAGATTGTGTTTCTTCATTGTGACTGATGAGAACTTACAGTCCGACATCAATCACAGTCCCTCAGCAGAGACATGTCAGCCCACAAGCTCCCATTTAATCAGACGTTGTTTGCTGCTGATTCACCCTCTGAATTATACATGAAGGTCCAGGAGGTAATCATATTGAGAGCTGTAATGCCAGATGACATTCATATAAACGCTCTTATTGGCTTAATTTCTAGCCAAGCAATTTATAGTGAAATTAAACTACATCATTCATCTGGCGGTGCCCGGGATCTCCCTCCAGGGCTGCCGAGGGGCCCAGACTCCTGAAGTAGCTCATCGCTATCATTGCAGGCAAAAAAAATTAAAGCAACTTAGCTGGAATGTAGGGTCAGAGTTGTTCCCTCGCCTCTCAAAATATTCACGCTTCAATTAGTGATTATGAGGGTGCATTAATGAGCTTTTGGGCAGATCAAAAGTCCTGACAGATACTGTCAGACTAGAAGATTGGAAGGATGGTTAAAGGGGACAAACCTTCAGCTGGATTTTGACACAGACAACTCGAGACAAATCTGTAACAAATGAGCAGATTTGAACTTCAGTGACCGGAAATCCTGAGTGTCTGCTTTTGGTCTTTTAGTTTGCTCTCATTCAGGCTTCGTATTGAAGACAGATGAAGGATTCAAGTTGATTTTAATGTCTCCAAAGCAATTGAAAGAGAAGTATTTTCTGTCAGTAAGGAATATGTGCCGTAGACTTTGGAGTGGAGGTGGTGGCATCAATCTGACTGAATACTTTTGCGACTCATGTCTGGACATTATTTGTTCTCACTTGCTCTTTATTTGCATTTTGACTCCATGTTTGGTTTGGTTCAGCACCAAAACCTCATGGGTAGGTTTAGGAAACCCCCACACCATCCCTTCCATACCATGTTTGAAGCTTCACCTCCAGCGACGGTTGGAAAACAATACAACAAATGGCAAAGAGATGTTTATTGGAGCAATATTTATGAGTGTAGTTTAGCTGTATAGGAGGACCCCAAAGATCTTCCACCATTCAGCCGTGCAGAACAGAGGAAGCACACTGGCTTTAACAACAGATGAACAAAACATTGTACAATGCATAATATAAATATAGCTTTAATACATTTTAAATATATGACCATGTGCTAAAACCTGCCATGGAAGCTCACATAATAAATACAGTGTAAGTAAAGTGCTGGTGTAGCCTAGCATTATGAAGATGAGCTGAACAAGTCAGAAAACAGTGAATTTTAGCTCGTTGCTAATGTCCTAAACTGCACTACTTTGAATTAAATGACTGTAAAAGAGCCACATTGCATCTTAATAGCCCCGTCTTTATGTTTGCTTTTCGGAAACGCTGTCTAATTAGTACCCGTTAACACATTATAACGAGGCAGGTAGCCGTTAAGAGACGCAGCCGGAAAGCAGCGACGTGAACGCAGGTTTGAGTAAAGAGAGAAAATTCAATGGCGTTCCTCTTATTTCTTTCTGTCCCTCCGTCTATATGTCACCCGCGCCTAAGGCAACCTAAAACTCTGTAAATGTCAGAGAAAGCAGAGGCTATCAGTCTTGCCGTGGTGTAAATACTGGCTGCTGTTTATCAAATGTCACGCCCAGCTGTGGTTGGAGGAGAAAACGGCAGACTGCACCGTTTGTACAAGAGCTGGAGTTCATCTAGAACCCGACGGATTCAAATCTGAGGAGCCTCAATGCATATTTTGAAATGATCTTTTTCACTCATACATACTTAAATCATCAGAAATCTTCCTAAAATGATCACAAGAAAATCTGGCGGGAAACAAAAATCGCCACCGTGTTGAGTGAAGAAACCTCATGAAGCAGATTCTCATTTGGCCTCTTCATTGATCTCTTAATCTTTCTTAAATTTTCATGAAGTAGCCTATATTCACTGTGCATATATGTGTGTGTGTGTGCGCCAGCCTGTAATGGTCTGTAATTGCTCGGGTCCTGAGGGAGAGGCAGGCGGCCATCTTGGCTCTAAATGACAGTCACTTAGAGAGACTGGAGAAATCCAATAGGCCCTTAGGAAAGAAAAAAAAAAGACGTGTGTGTGTTTAGTGTGTGTGTGTGTGAGTAAATCCCCATAGGTCTTGTATGATCCAGTAAGTCCAGACTGGAGGTCATTGATCCTTCACCAGTAAAGCCTCGGCAGCCGGGGTCACATAATACGGCATCGATTGTCAGGCAGACTATCTGGTTTTCAGCCTGCAGCTGGCCTCGGCTGACCACCAGCGCTCCGGTTTATTCATCATTTAAATTCTCCTGACTGATAGCGCTCTGCTGCGTTGGTACGAGAATAAATACAGGCTGACGTTCTGTAAAGAAAGCAGCAGTATAACGGTGACCTTTTGGGCGGTTAATCTTTTTAATAACTCGATAACTGCTTATTAAGTGTAAAAAGCTCATAAAATGTGTACGAGGGAAACATTAAGTAATTACTAGTATTTGTAGCCTGAGCTGGCAAGTCCTAATAATATCATTAGGCATAAAAACATGACTGTTTTTAATAGAAAACTACTTTGAAAGAACAGTTTTTGACGGGCTGCGCTGTATATGTTTTAAATAAGTGCACTGAATGAAGGGTTTAATCCCACAGCAGTTGACAGACAGATGTTTAGCCAGATGTTTGTGATCATTCACTGTGGAAAACTGCAGAATTTGTATGAAAATGTGGCTTCTGTAGAAAAAAAAACTGTGAAAACACATGATGTTTGTGCTTCCATGGGGCTGGATTTGGTATTTTAGTGTTGCTGCAGGACATGAAACCCACCTGTTGGTTATTTATCTGGGGCACACTCAGGTTGTTTTGTTGACTGGATTTGAATCTTGGCGACTGTTTTCCACAGTGTGAGTGGAAGTGTGGCAGCAGAGCCGATCCTGGTGCCAAGAACGAGCGAGTCCTAATTGATCGATTACTTCTCAGTACATTTGTGTTCCAGAACATTTAGGCGACAACATACCGGTTTTGGTTCCTTCCCACTGTCACCGACTGCTTGCTCAGAGGGAATCCAAAGGAAGGTCTGGATTGTTGGGTTCTCTGTTTAAAATTTGTAAGTCTTCACTTTACTATGTGAAGTGCTATGAGGTGATGTGTTGTGAATTCAGCCTAGCCTGACTTAGACTTGCATGGCTTAATCTTTGAGACAAGCATATGCTACTGGCAGGATCAACCACGTGGCTCCGGAGGACATTGTCATGTCTTTCATACTATTTCATGTTGTACTTTGTGTTGAAATGTTATTCTGTCTGTGGACCTTTATGTGGGATTCTGTGTAGTTTGTATTGTCATGTTATGAGATGGAGGTCAAGGGCTGGTCTGTGGAAAAGAATTTCCCCCTGGGGACAATAAAGTCTAAGTCTACACCTACCTCATATTGTTCAGGTCTCTCTTGTGCAACCACATAACTCCAAGTTGTCGACTTCTGGAGGTGTCCCGTGGTGTCTGGCACCAGCAGATCCTTTGGGTTGTAGTTTAAAGTCTCCATCGAGGGGAGTTGCTTGTGCACATACTCAATCTGATTAAGATCTGAGGAGTTTGGAGGCTGGGTTTAAGCTCCCGGCTCTTGATCGTGTTCCTCGAGCCGCTCCTGAACAGTTTTTGCTTTGTATGCATTGTCCTATTCGAGGACCCGAGTGTGCCAGGACCCAAGATTTCCCAGCAGAGCGTCGTGTTGTCACCAGATAATCATTTTCGTCCACTTCAGCTAAACTTATGTAATCCTGTATTCATGTTTTGCTCACTGTTCCACTATTACTGTTTTTCAACCTCCTGCACTGTAACCATATATTAAGAAGAGTTTTATTTTAATTTTTTGACATCAGCGAGCCGTAATGAAGATAAATGAGTTATTCTTTATAGCTTTACAAGTAACTGACGGCTTGTCCTTTCCTCTGGTGACTCTCCTCACAGTCGCTATCGGCACCATCTGTTACCTCCGACTGTAACGATGCTGCGTTCTGTCGGGTGACGGTTACACTCGGCAGACGACTCACCGGTTACACTCTGTCACAGAAATACGACAGAAAACTTGAAGCCTGTTGATTTGAGCGCGTTCGGACACCGACACGTTCGTATCGGCGGTCTCGGGAGAAATCGTTAATCAATTAATTTCTCCGCTCTCCGCTAACAGCTCCCCCGGGGCCGTCCGCTCGCGTCAAAACACGGGGTAACCGTGGCGACGGCTGAATTTCATCTTCTGTTTTTTTTAGCGTGGTCTTGCAAAAGTGGAGCCGAGAGTTAATCGCGGCACAACTTGATTCGTGGCGGCGACGAGCAACGAGTTGTGATGACGGCTGATCAGGTTTACAACTAAAAAAAGTTATGATTGTGATAAATATAAACCAAATTATGAGTTTAAACCTATTAATGTGTTTGCACCAAGAACATCTTTTTGATATGAAGATTAATCAGCAATTATTAATCGGCAACTATTGCTTTCCCAAGTGGCTCATGTTTGCATGTAAGACAGATTTTAGATATAACACAGTTCAACCTTAAAAACTTCATCTTTAATACTTTATTTTCCCACAGGCAGGTGGTTGTGGAAGGAAAATGTAATTAATGTTGGATATTCAACATGTTTGATGTCTAAAAAAAAAGTCAATCAAACTTGAAAAGCGACCCCTAACCACCTAACTCATGTTAATAAATACCCTTTCTTTTGGCCTTGGGTCTTTTTCTTTATGGTGTTTAAACCACGGCGTCAAAATTAATGTGGCAGCGACAGATTGATATACGTGGCACTTTTATTTAATTCAACCCTATATGTCAAGTATTTTTCAAGAATTACTGTCGGAGGCTAATAACCTCGGCAGTAACCCGCGCGGTTTAATTTCCTGCGAGAACAGGAATGGCTTTATTTAAAATGGTGTCCATGTGATTTTTGTAATGAAACCCTTCAAGTGTGTGGATTTAGAGCCACACAGGTCCATTACTCTGCTCTGAAAGCGCTCAGGTTTCACCGCTGAAACCTCAGCAGTTCTATTCTGAGATGTTTGATGCCATCGGTGCCTTGCTGCCTGGAAAACAATGCCAATACTGTGTGTGTGTGTGTGTGTGTGTGTGTGTGTGTGTGTGTGTGTGAGTACAACAGCACAGTCCAACACATAACAGCAAAGGAGGAGACGATGCTTGTTTAAGTCTTTGAAAGCTTCACTTAAAGGAGATTGTGTGAACGGAGCTGCTATAAACGGCTCCGCTTTAACACTCCCGTTCACACGAGCCGACTTCGTGCGTTCACCTACGGACCGACCAGGCGTGCACTCTTCACACGTGCACGGCGGGGGGTTGACGCCTCGTTCCAAATGTAATTTTCCAGCCAATTAGCGGCATCATCGCATTGTTAATTCTCGAAAGCCTCCTTCGGCGTCTGACGGCTCCGGGAGCGGAGAGGTGGATGCTGAGCGTTCCTCCCCGCTGGGAATCCACCTGTTCGTTTCAACCTACACGCTATACCGCCGCGGCGCTCATGCTCCTCCACCTCTCCATCTGACTGTTGACTTCAGCTCGATTTTTTTTCCCTCGTCAAAGCGGGATAAAAATGGCACATATTGATTATTGTTACGCGTTTTTAGGATGCCAGGATCTCACAGTTTGATCTGAGGCTGCATGTTTAACCACCTGCACCACCCCATAATGCCAATATTTGCTTTTTTTTTTTTCATATATTGATCCTGCGATGGAAACTGTCTTTTCACATCTCCCAGCCTGTTAGGAAGCTGGAGTCAGAGTGCAGGGTCGGACACCTGGAGGGGTTCAGGGCTGAGCAGTGGCAGCTTGAACCCTTGTCCCTCTAATAAGAGCTTTAACCACCTCCTCCGTTTAGGCGTCCACCAGCCCCTGAGGGAAATATCTGGCTCCTGAGCTCCTGAAGACCAGTTTTTTTGTTTGTCAGCTGCTGAGCGAGTCGAGTTTCTGAGATTATGAGCTTTGGTGCCGAGAAGAACTGCACAATCAGATGATGATGATTCTCTTTTCGTGTTATTTATTTTCCACTTTATGTCATAATAGCTGCTGTTAATATATTTTTTAAAAGCTGATTTATTGCAGCGTTGCTTTTTCCCCACACACTTGTTCAATTAGACAAAAACCTCTGATGTTCAACACAAACCGAGCTTCTGCACCTTCGTTTGTTCGCTTTGCTAATAAACACCAATTTACCTGCTGCCCATAAGTCAGCCGGTTAACTGCAGACTAAAGCGGATAGATTCGCTTTAATAAGACAACTTAAGAGCATTAGGAAGAGGATGCGTTTTTTTTTCCTCTTTCCTTTCGTACGTTTACATCAACACGGTGACGGTTTGGGCAGCGGATTACCGCTAATTTGCATGTCACCGAGAAATCCTCCCAGCTGTGTTTAGGAATCTTTCTGTTTAGCGAAGGGAGCGAGCAGGAGAGAGGAGCCGAACTCCGGGAGCAGATGGGGTGATAATTATGGAGTCGCTAATGAAACAGACCAAAGAGGAAACAATTTCTCAGTCTGTTGCGTGAGCACACACACACACACGGCATAAAACCACACACGGGTACAGAAATAGAGCGCACACGTCGCGCTCGGGCATCAAGACACAGATTTAGTTATAAAGTGAATATGCTGGTAAAATGTACTGAATAATCACACTTTTTATTGTCAGATCTTTATTTATATGTGCAGCAGAAACAGAAATGTGTTGTTTTAACAGCCAATCAGAGCATTTGACACAAAACGAGCTGATTTATTTTCTAGTTTTTTAAGAAAAGAACAGATTCGTACACATTGTTTGCAGCTGCACACATGAAATACAGCGAGAACTCGGTAAAGACAGAAGGTTTTTATTTAATTCGTTTGCATGTTATGAGCATGGCTTCTTCAAATCCTTTATTCAAGTTCAGTATTATTGTGCTTTTATATATTTATATGCACTTAACCTAATTTGCACATCTGCTTTATCAGCAGCAGATAAACGTCTTGTCCAGCTAATAGCAAACCAGCAGAACCTTCTTAGCTTCTACAAAGTCAATATTTGAAGGTGAAGGTTTGAAGACATATTCAAACACTTCTTACCCACTTTTCCTTTTAATGCATTGGCTGCATTAAAAAGCTAACATATGCAGAGCAAATATGCAGCAGAATCTACATTTTTACTGATCACACCTGCAGCGAACGCACAGCGGAGAGTTGTGTCTTTAATTGGACGATTGTTGCGTCTCCAGTTTTTGGACTCAGCGCTGCTGCACTTGTTCACCAGTAAAACGACTAATTCACCGTCTACAGACTCAGAGCAGAGTAAAGTTATGACGCACTTGTCAGCTGATTGTGTCCAAACAAAGGCTGAGCAGGTGATCAAACCCGGGTTGAGTGAGAATGCTGCGGTTGGATGGTTTGATTTAAAAGAAAATACTGGTAGTGTCTGACCCATTTCTCCGTTAAAGTGCCGGGGACAACATATAAAGTCTAACTTACCTATATTAGTGTTTGCAGAATGGATCTCTGCAGCACATTTGCTCTCATGCCTGGTATAGCTGCTTTCATTGATGATAGTAAAAACGTAGTATTGGAGTAACGGCCCGCGTACGAAGCCTTGATGTTCGTCTTTCTTCAAACTGAGCTGCCCAAAAACACTCAAACTGAAACCCCTCTCGTAAATTATACAATGAGGGGTTGAATTTCTGTTGCTTCCCTGCTTTCAATTGCAGATTTATAGCGTCAGCACTCACACAATGTTGTCATAAATGCTGTGAGTATAAAATAATCCTTCAATCTGTGGTCTAATTAAAGCAGCCAGGATTCACTGTTCAGCTTTAAGGAACACAATCTGTGTCTGTCTGGTTATCTGACAGGTAGCAGGGAAATATGAATTGTGTTTCAGGCTTTGTTGAACATAAGAGGTCATGAATCCAGAGGCAAGAGGTTCTCCAGCTGATGGATGTGCAGAGATGTGACCTAATGGAGAGTAGAAATGATCACAGAACAACACGAGGCAGTTATCTCACACACACACAGTGTTTTCAAGTTTATCTGCCTTCGCGGGACATGATCTGAGTCCCGTCATCGAACAGCATGGGTGTTTCTAGGCGAAACAGGCAATAAACAAGAAACGGCAGTGGGAGGTGTGTGTGTGTTCGTGCATGTGTGTGTATCGTTGTTGCAGAAGAGAAGTTGCCAAGTCACGAGTTGTTTACCTTCCAGGCAAGGTCAAAGACTCTCTGGATTTCTATCTCCGTGCTTGTGTCCCGGCGTTGCACAATAACACACATATGCACGTTACGTAATTACAGTTTACATGCGTCCTACACACAATCAGCAGCCATCGCTTCCCTCGCTGCTCCGAGCACAATCACAGAGTTTAAGGTTTTTCACTTGATGAGATGTTTCTCTGGACGAAAGCCACGGAGTAGATTAGGAAGCATCTCGACATGCATTAGTGAAATCATACATTTCTGACACCTGGATTAAAACACAGATTACAAAGTCAGATGACTGATAAACAACCTGTTGTTCGTAACTTTCTGGTGCCTCGGTGAACTTTCTCGTTGTTTGATGTGTTTACAGTTCAATCACCTGCGTCATGCGCATCCCAAACCTCGGCGACCGGACGTGCATCAGACATGACGAGCTGCGCGTGTCATCTCGGATGTCATTAGCGAGCTTGTACGACACCGAGTTGGCACGGTTCGCGCCGGCCGTCACTCCTGGCTTCGCCGGTGTGTAACGGCGCGAGACCGGCGCGTCCCGGTGAGCCTCGGTGTGTTTGCGGAGGAGCTCGACCTCTCTGCCAGGTCGGCGTCAGGGGTGTGATTGACGGGTGTCCGGTGACATCAGGGAGGAAGCGACTCCTTTGTCACAACAGGCGTCCGTCACTGTCACATAATGATGATGTTGGTTATTCTGAGAGTGAGACATGCAAAGTGTGTGTGTGTGTGTGTGTGTGTGGGGGAGTGCTGACAAGTCGTTGTGGTGCGAAAGAGTCCCGCAAAGTCAGAAACGCAGGACAGCGAGGAACCCGAAGGAGACTCTGGAGTGAAGTGATGACAGTAAATCATACGACTGTATCACTAATGAGGATTATAGCAAACACAGCAAAACAACCTCAGCTTGGTTCACCAGATGAAGAAGTGCAAGAACTCCTTATTTATGTTTCCTCTGACGAACAAAAACCAGTTTCTTTAGTCTTGTGATTTGGCAAATTTTTCTAAAGACAACATACCACAAACTCAGAAGCCGGTTTTGTGGTATTTTATCTTTGAAAACAAAAAGAGGCCAAATGACTCTTATCAGAGAATAATTGTACCGTCATTTCCGGACTATTGAGCGCACCTGACCCACTAACTTTAAAAGGAAAACAAGTTTTGTACATATACAGGCTGCAGGTGTCCTCGTTGTAACATGAGATATTTACACAGAAAGATTTTTTTTAACTTTTAATTAAATACATACCGGTGACAGATACGTAGATGCTTTTTTACAAACAGTTCCTGTAACACGGCTGGTTAAGGAAATAAAACTACAGCAGCCTATCAGGAAAAGTCATTGATCGCTATCTTCAGCTTCCTCCTGCACTAAAACCACTAAAGTCTTCAGTGTTGGAGTTGAACAGCCTCAGAATCACTTCCTCAGTCTCTCTGTCGTTGTCGCTCTCAGTGTCACTTTCATCTCGAGGCAAATTCGTAAAAATCCATAAATTAGCCGCATCGTTGTTTAAGCTGCAGTGTTCAAAGCGTGTGAAAAAAGTAGCGGCTTATAGTCTGGACATTACGGTACTTAATATGGAAATGTATGTAATGTAGATTGATCAGCTGTGGACTGTGTGTTCACATTTCTGTGTTTCGTGTGAAGAGACGTTCAGGAACAAGAAGAATTAATGAATCACACGTCTGCATTTACAAGTAGAATGACGACACTTGATTTGGCTGAATGTATTTCTTCTTCTTCTTCTTGTTTTCTGGTTTTGTTGTTGAGAGAAAAGCTGTGAGACTTTTCTGTAGCCAGGTGATATGTAAACCTTTGTCATAAAAGACTTTATTCAGTTTGGGGGCCTGAATATTTTCATAAATGGGGTCAGAACTGCCATTTTACTAATCATGAATAATAGTTGGATTTTCAACTTTCCCACAGTCCTTGAACTACTCGAACTGCCACCTTACTACTATTAGCTCAAAATTATGATATTTTTCTTAAAACCCTGATATTCTTTACATGTCAGATTTTTAAAATTTGCCCAAAAAATGAAATGAAATGCTCCTTGGTGCAACCAGAAAGCCTCCATTAGTGCCACAGCGACCAGCAGTCATGTGAGAATTTTCTTTCGGTTGAACTGCAGGCAGTGCTTGACCAGAGCAGACAGGAGTCATGCATGGAAACAAATAATAATATAAAAAGTAAAATATCGTATGTAAAGTCGCCTTTATTACCTTTTTTCCCCCCCAGTGGTAACACCTGTTGGTAATTGGGAAAACATGTTGATTGCAGCTCTTTTCGATTTTTTGTACAATAAATACTCAGATGTTCAACTTTAATGTTTAGTTTTTGTAGGATTTATGACATTATAACTATGACATACTGCACACAACACATTTCAGAGTTCCTTCTCCTACTAGTCATGGTTGTGCTGTTTCCATAGAGACTTCATATTGCGGTGAAAAATGGGCCCACAGCGAGTAAAAGTGTGACAAAGAAACGCCCAGAACTTGCTCTGGGTTTCACAGGGCTCCAGAACTGGGTCGCCCATGCCTCATTTTGGCACTTTAATGTTGACATTACACTTAGGTTCAAGTGCCAGCGTGTGTGTTCATATTTTCCAGCGAGGAACTTTGATGCTCGAGTAGTTTACGCTCGGCCTTTATCTAAAACGGGGTCACGCTCGTGTCATCGTACAGCTGAAACGCAACAAAAGGCTTCCTGTCAGATTTGTAGTGTTGTTATTGGATTATCCAAACAGTCACTAGCTTTAAATCTCAATTGTATGAGTGCATATTAAAAAAGTAGTTTTCCAAGGCCTGGGTTTGTAATCGTGCACGTCAGGCAGCATCCACACAGCTGAGGAGCCTGTAAGCAAGAATGAATGAACCAGAACACTTTATTATTTGCGTTTGGATGTAATTTTAGAATCAGAGCCGATCTCGTTCATGCAGGGAGTTCATAGAAAATCAAGCTTACATCATGTTTTCAGGATTCCCCCATGATGCAGTTCAAAAATTGTGCGAATAGGCTCTTGGACTTGGACTGAGTGCTTCCATATTTTTGTCTTTTAATTCGTCTGCATGGTCAGTTTGAGAGGGAAACCCCAGCCAGCGTAATCTATAGAACTGTCCCTGATCAATACGAGAAGCTAATCGAGGAGGCAGCCTGGCTGGACTGACATTTAGCTACGAGAACGAAGCCGGAGCTGCAGACTGGAATTCATTTTTTGTCTTTAATGTTCATGTGCTGAGCGTGCAGTCTTAACTGATGCACGAGCAGGAGAGGACACACGCGTGTTCGGCTACACACAGCACACGTATGACTTCATGTGTATAAAACATACTAACCTAAAGTAGATTTGTATGTTGTAGTTAATCAGGGTTTCATCTTTGATCCTGAAGTGGCATCCTGGGAAGGTGTTAATGATGAAAACTATGAATTTGCTGCATATTAACCGTATAATTAGCAGCTCACATGTTTAGATAAAAGCCACTAAGACTCACATATCTTGCATTTAGTTAATTATTTTTCTCTTTTCAGTCAGTTTCATTCACTTCTGCACCCATCTTCACTATTTCATGAGCTGACGAAACATAAATCGGGAGGATTTCGTTCCAGCGTGTGTCCGTGTTTCCTTCTTAATATGATATCTTTGTTCAATTAGCCTCATTCCCATTGTTTCGCCCACATATGTTACGCCGCATTTGTCGCATATAATCAAATAGACACGGTTTCTTCCATTTGGATGGATTGACGTGCATTTGTTTGGCTTCTGAACCTCGACAAAGGATCTCACTGTAAATAATCTGCTCCAAGAACTGTTCGTATTTAAGTTGTCGAGGGGCAGTGGTATAGAAAATTAAGATGACGGAATAATAATAATAATAATACATTTTATTTATAGAGTGCTTTTCACAAACTCAAAGACACTTTACATATTTAAAAATAAAAACAAAACAAATATGAAAAAAACAAATACAAGTATGCAGAATAAGTCAAACTAAAGAAAACAGAACAAACAGTTGGAAAAGCAAAAAAATAAAAAATGAAATAAAATAAAAAATAAAATAAAATAAAAAAAATAAAAAAACACAAATAAAATAAGTAACTAAATAAATAAATAAATAAAAATAAAATAAAATTTTTTAAAAAGTAAAATAAAAAAAACATAAAAAATAAATAAAAAATACAAATAAAATAAGTAAATAAATAAATAAAAGTAAAATAAGAAGCACGCAAGAAGTTAATTAAGATTAAACCTAATGTGACCAACCTGTGGGGCCTTTGTCTTGCAGATGTTCCTCTCGTTTCTGTATTTTCTCAACCTCCTGCCCTGGACAGACAAAATATTCTACTCATCGGGTTAATTCCTTCCTTAATGTTCGTTGTCAAACAGCTGTTGCGTATAAACTGAGTTTGTCCGTCTCGGGGGAAACAATAAAAAAGTCGATTATGTTTGTTGCAGAACGTTTGGGTTCCTGAATCTGTGTCTAGAAAAAAAAAATGTTTTCCCACAAATATCTGGCTTTCAGGGTGTCTCTCTCTCTCTTTTATTATTTTTATCTTTTAGAGCTTGTTGGTTCTTTGTATATGTTGCTATGACAATAACAGTCATTGTGTTTTTTTTTGTTTTTTTTTCTGCAAAGGCCGTAATTTTCTCGGCTGGACATCAGCTCAAACGCTGCATCCGCCTGCTGTGTCCAGCTTTTTATTACAGCACTGCTGAATTTGAATTGAAAAGAGTGTTGTAAAAGGTAGGTTTTTTTTATTGGTTTATATAAGATTACAGAGAATAAATCAACCTGAAGTGGCGAGATGGAATAATAGGAGGGGGGAAAAAAAGAGCAGGAGAGAATAAGTGGCGCTGGGAGCTTTCCTGTTCCAGCATCCATCCATCTGAGGATAATGATAGGTGCAGTCGTCTCATTCGGCCGGAAGGAAAGCAGAGCGTCAGATGAGGAGCGTGTTTCATCCAGAGGTGATGCTAATCTGCGTGCATGCTGCCAATGTGACTGCTCTCCGTTTGGTTTTTTGTCAAACGTTCATTTCCCTCCCGGTGACTTTCAGCACGATGAGGACTCCGAGCAGATAGATGGGCCATTTTTACACAACAGTTTTGCATTTAGCTTGGTTTAATTTAATGCAAATCTGTCACCAGGAACCTCATTAAAACAGTAATAATTAATTGCATAACGGGGTTATTGTTGTACATCAGAACTTCTCCTGCACTTCTCTTCTGTCTTTTTTGCAGCTATATGCCCCAAGAACTTGGAGCAGGAAGTCGTTCATATTCAGCTCAGCAAAGTATTTCAAGCTAGAACGCCGGTCGTTTCTGCAGCCGACCGATAACAGACTTTGATTCCTTCAATGCCAAGCAGGCTGGAGTCTGAGATGTGAATCTGGAAAAAAAAAAAAGGTTGTGACCGACGCATAATGTATCTCACCGTTAAAGCAGATGGATGCAAAAGATGTGAGAAGCGTTTCATCTGTAAAGGGACGTTTCCACCAGACGTACCTGCCGTCAGCTGCGGTGAAATCCCTCCTAAAGCCGTGTGTTCAGCCCCTAATAGCTCAGAGGATGATTACTTCAGACCCAGTAAATTACTAAACGTCTCTCCTCATCTCTCTCCATCTCCTTCACACTCTGATTCCTCCCTTCAGATCGGCGACGGATAAGGCTTTGGGTATTTTACATGCCGGCTTTGGCAGCGTGATAATAACATTTCAACGTATTGATCCAGTCGTGCAGGACTCAAAAGAATCGCTTGTCATGAATCCGCAATTACCCTCCAGGATTTTTGCTTCTCAGATTTTTTGAAAAGTTGACTTTCTTGGACTGACGTGTTGAGGTTTTTTGACAGCTTATGGATTTATTGATTTACTGCCAAAGCCGTTTCACACAGATTAGGAAACTGAGTTTGGGATTTATCATGAATCAGGAACATTCATTTCACTCTGATTTGGCCAAAAGTGATCTCCTTTATTACGGGACAATCGTGTTAGAACTAAGTGGCTGCATTGAGAGTGCACTTATATATTACTTTGGCATGATTAACGATCTCTTACCAGCATTTTTCCTTTTTTTTTGCAGCAACAGCGGTTCTTGCTTTAATCTTTTCTAAATCTTCCTCATCGCTCTTTATTATAAAAACCTGTTTCTGTTGATCAAAGTAGCCCAGAAGCCATTTGGTCCATCAGTCACATGGTGAAGAAAACCTGACTTAACTAATTAACTATTATTTCTGCTTTTCTGGGTTTTGTCTAGCCAGCTTACACAAGTCTGGCTTTACTAAGCTTGCACCATAGTACACTCCAATTACGTCAAACAGCCTGTGATTGGTGTCCACGGTTTATTCAGTGTCTCATGGAGTAGTTTATAAAGTTTATAGACACTTTATAATGCGACAGCAATGCAGAGGAGCTTTATGCGCTTCAGTTTTATGGCCCATTTCAGTCTCATCCTTTTCTGTTTACCTCTTTTCTCTCCTGCCAGCGTGGCTATATGATCCGTGGGGATTTATAAAGCAGGAGTATAGGTCAGCTTGCTCTTTTTATGTCTGGAAAATGAAGTAATATGTGCGTCCGTTTTATGACCGTCCGCTGCCAAAGCGTCGTGCGTGTCTTTTGTGTGTCAGGTTTCATTCCCCAAAGTGAGACCGAGACCAGACAGGGTCCCAGATACACATGTGAGGACTCGTCCTGAGTGTGTGCCGGCTTTTGTTTTTCTGTGAAGGAGGTTGTGAGTCTCTGTGTTTGTGTGTGTGCGTGACAGCTCTGGCCGGTCAACTATGCTTCCGCTGCGGAGGAGATACATTTCACCTCGTCTGACAGCATCAAAGAGCCGAAAGCATTCAGACAACATTTCAGTGAGACCCTGAACGAATTCCTGACCTCAGAACTATCTGCTCCTCACGCTAAGATTAGACCGATGACACCGGGACAAGAGGCAGATATGGAGTAATGGATAATGTGAAGACAGACGGGCGTACGTTACAACCCAAAGGATGAGACTGAAAGGCATCTTTTAATCTTTTTATTATTTACTGTTTGAGGTTTTCCTTCCATCAGTCTGTCGCTCTTCATCTTCCCATCCTGGCAAAACCAAATCTTGTCAACTTGTTGCATACATAAACATACATTTGCACATTTAAGTAGATTGAAAATTTAACATCAATGCATTTAGATGAAGCAGTATCGACCCTTTTTGCAAAATCAAGGGAGTCTATTTGCCGTTGCATCATGTTGTTATCGACTGATTAATCTGGTGGCTCGCCGTCAGCACAAACCATGTTTGGCTTAAAAAGGAAAAGGACAGACGGAGGGAGAAGAAGCCAAATATGAGTGTTTATCTTTCCCCGACTGTCCACTCCGTGGCCTGAACATCAGGTTGCCATGCTGACAGTTGTATACGTTCATAAATGTACACACAACCCTATAAGGAGAGAGGTCAAACGTTCACCTGTGTGCATGTGCTGGTCATATATGGGCATAGCCAAATGGTCTTTTACTGTAAATTATGTTGGGGATACAGATTTGTGGTGCATTGGTGCTGTAGTCACAGTCCCACTCAGTCCACGGGCAGCGAGGAAGTGTAATTCTGCATTAGAAGTCTTGCATGGAAATTCCTGCTAATATAAATTATAAGCAGCAGAATGTAATTAAAGTACTGGTTTGGTCCGTCTGACTAATAGATTATTGTATCTCTCACCTGTTCTAGTGAAGCATCAGTGTGTGTCTGTTGCAGCTGCTGCAGTTTGAACCACTTTAGATTCAGTTTTATTTAATCTGAGGGCTCATGAGATGATTAACGGGGGAGGAGTGAAGTGCATCCAGGGATCCGATCTTAAAGGTCAGGATTTCGGCTGATCCAGGCGTTTTATAATTGATTGGTAACAGCGTGACTCCAAACCGGATCCTTTGCTTACATCCGCTGTCACACAGGCGGCGTGACAGAATGCTGGGGGTGCAATGTTTCTCAATAAATGCAGCATTTTGAGTCAGTAATTGATCACATTAATTAAGCTCAGTGGACGTTTGTTCTGTGCTGACGTTGCTGTTTTAGACAATTAATACATCACATGGGTCACGGAGGCGGTTCTGTTGCGTACGCCGCTAGCACGTTTGATCGCAGCTTTTCTCAAACACATGAGCTCTGGTCGGAGGTCGTTAAGCATCATAGAAGTCTTTGTCATGGTGGTCTGTTGCCACACAATGCTCTCCAATGTGGAACTGCCTCTTGTGGCTGCTCCAATACTAAACTGTAATAGGCGCCACCTGGTGGAGCAACCAGGTACTACAGCAAATCTACAATGCTAGTGACAAAACCAAATTTTTTTGCATATATAAACACACATTTGCATATTTAAATAGACAATTTAACATCAGTGCATTTAGATGAACCAGTATTGACCCTTTTAGCAAAATCAAGGGAGTCTATTTGCTGTTGCATTATGTTATTTATCGACTGATTAATCTGGTCGCTTGCTGTCAGCACAAATCATGTTTGGCAATTCTACTGTGTATGATCGAGGAAAATGGTATCAAACCCAGTTGGCAGATGATAAATGGTAAATGACTTGGTTCGGTTGCCAAAAGAAGTTTGTGGATTTCTTCTCCAGTTTTTAATCCCTGCTGAGGTATTGAATCATTTAAACAGTTATTGAATTGAAGCCTTGTGAGAATATTACTGGGAAAAACCACCATTTAGTGGAGCTGGTAATGATTCTATTGTAAAACCTTCATCTTCAAAGCACCTAAAGTGGATACAGGCGCAATATTTATCTCTAAAAATGTAGCGCAGTGGAAATGTGAAGTAGCATGAAATGGACGTAGAGCAGAAGTATCTCAGAAGCTTGAGCAGGAAACCCAGTCAGCCCAGGTGGACATTATTCCTGAACTGAAAGGAAACAGAGTTGTTGCTCTCTCTCACTCTGTTACCAGTTGTTTTTTTTTCTCTCTCTCTAAATGCCCTGTCCTGCCCCCGGGCATCCTAAGGCCAACCCATTTAAGAGAAACTGGCAGCGGACCCGTTCGACTGCCTTGGAAACGGTGTCGCGCTGGCCACGCGTTGCCGTGGCAACAATCCGACCCATCTCCTCGTTCCCGCTGCGGCGCAAAAGTGAATCAGTAAACCGGCTCCGACCAACTGACCTTATGTTACGGCTCCTAATTAAATAGTGGGCTCAGACGGATTCAGTTTTATGCAAATATTGAATAGAGAGAGAGAGAGAAAGGCATCAGAAACACGGAGGACGATAACGATGACAGAAGAAGCATTGAGTCGGGGAGAACTAAAGCAAAGACAAACGACTTCTAAACTGACTTATTGTCTTTTATTGAGGTTTCTACACTCGGGTGAGTCGGTATTAAAGTGCTTGCGAGTGTTGGGTTGATGCATGCCAGAAAGGCAATTTGAATTGACAAAGAGACGGAGACAAAGACATGTGAGTGAGGAGAAAGAGTTATTGTCGTCGAGTCATGCCAATAAAGCTTTCTGAAGTGAGCTCAGAGCGGAGAGGTGGCGACGAGAGGGGAGGTGAACGGGCCCTGCTCACTCCAGGCCGGTTAAATTCATATGAAAATCTGGAGGGGAAACGAAAGAGGGGTTTGGAGCCAGTGTTGTAAGTGGCAGGAAGAAGAGGTTGCCATTGCCAACTGGAATAGTGTGCCACTGCTGAACTCAATCAGACAACAAGAGGAGGGAGAGGAGGAGGAAGGGAGGCCACAGAAGCTCCGAGATTTAGAAGAAATGTCAGCAGGAGGAAAGAGAGCGAAAAGAGATGTTTTTTTCCTTCTTTCCCCCCCTCAGAAGTTTGTAAAGGAAAATGGCAAAGAGCAAGCGGCGGACAGAAAGACAGTGAGGTTTATTGTGTGTTCTCCAGCCCTGTGAATGCTTCTGCCGTTTGCTTTTCCCCTGCTGCCTTTTGTGTGGTCGGACTGAAGCAAGCGGTCCATGCTGCCGCTTCCTGGCAGCAGGTCAGCGGCCGGTGCTGCAGGTCGCACAGTTTGCAAGAGCGGCGGTTGTCAATCAGCTGCATCGTCCTCGAAATAAGTGTTTTTTTTGTGTTTACTCAATCTTTTGACAATTTAAAATAACAGAGAAGTTCTTATTTAACCAGAAATGTATTTAAAAGTTTTATAACTAAAGCACATAAAATACCAAACCTCCA
>NW_007578523.1:226538-229877 GCF_000690725.1 Stegastes partitus | reverse complement strand
TCACGCTCTCAGGAGGAGGGCTGAGGGGGAAGTTTTCACATCTGACACGCCAAACTATCAGACCTAAACGTGACTGTCTACGCCGACTGAAACTCTGCTGAAAATTTACGTCACTTTCGGAGACCTGGGAGAGAGCGACAATAAGATGCTCAACGCATGCAAAACGTGCTCGTGTTATCCTGCAGGTTCTGGAAAGTATCAGCAAGTCTTTTTAAAAAGTATCAAAAAAAACGTGCTGCATGCTCGGAAGTTTATAAGAAATTATGAGGGATGAACGATATATCGGCCACCACATCGATATCGGCCGATATTAGTGTCTTTTCCTGATATATCAGTATCGGTCCAATAATCAAATTTAGCCGATGTGACAAACAGATTATTAACCACCTTCGTGATACCTCTGGCTGGGGCTTTCAGTTTTGTCGATGTAGCTTACACAAAGACAGCCTGGCTATGTCAAACTTGCTTCGTAGTACAGCCCTCTGGACCGCTAGCGCTAACAGCTCCGGTGGTTTCTGTGCTCGCTTTGCATTCAGGTGATACCGTCAGCGTGATGTGCTTCGGTGGGATGCAAATTCTTTTTTGCACAAATTGCACAAAACCACGCTCTTGTCAAGGCTTCCATCAGTCAATGCACTCTCATCGGATTCCTCCATGTTTGTTGTTGTTAGCGTAGCGCTGATGCATCTTGTGCATCATGTGATCGATGGACCATGAAATCAGGCGCTGACAAACGTTCCGTGTTGTCTGGATGCAAACTGCGATTAAATGCGTACAGTTTTTTAATGTGTTATTTTTGTTGCAATTAATTAATCAGAATTAATGCTTTGAAGTATATTGGGGTGGGACTCGAACGCGTTATTTACGCCTACTTAAAATGTGTTCATATAGGTTTAACTTTTATTACTTAATGAAGAAGACGGTGGTCTAATTTAGGCATTCTTTTGAGTAGTTTTCACGTTCTCACAGTGCTCACTTATACTCATTTTTCAGTGTGAACAAAAACTGAATCTCAACATCGGTAATATCGGTTATCGGCGATATCAGAAATCTTAACATCAGATATCGGTATCGGCCAGAAATGTTGATATCGTGCATCACTAGAAATTATACTAAATATGTGACACAAACACATAAACATGGACCGCAGTGTGAAACTGAAGACATCTTAAAGGTTCTGGTACTGACAGACGACCTGAGCTGTTGGTCCACTCAGGGCTGAAGCATTTTTAGGTATTTTAGGTTTCACTGTGAAGGCGCGTTAGTTAAAAACGAGGTGTTTTCTCTGCAACAATTGAGGCTCGTGGCTGCAGAGGCTCTTCAGTTAACTCGACTCTGCGTCGCTCTCCATCAGCGCTGCTCCCAGCATGCAGCTCAGAGCTCATAAATGGCCTGGAAATGATGCAGCGCTGAAGCTGGTCGGGCTGCATCGCTTGATTAGCATTCATGTCCTGTCCTGCTCTCTTTAGCTGCTTCTCTCTCTCTCTCTCACACACTTATTCTCTCTCTTTACCCTCCAGTATCTCATTATGTAGTGGCTCCTTCATACATATAGGAAATGATATACGCTCTGTATTTACATACCACTTTGTTCTCTGGCCTGGCTATCGCTAACCTTTAACTATTTTCCTCCTCTAATTGCAATTATAAGCTGCAGATTAGGAGCGTGTGCACAGTTTGCCTGCTAAGATGCCGAGTTCAGCGGTTTCCCACTAAATCCCGACTGGAATAACTAGAAGGGCTTTCAGTTAGTGGCGCTCTCTATTTGGCACGTGAGAATCTTGAGTATTATGCATAGACAAAGTAGTGAAAAATGAGACAACGGCACACACAGTTTTCATCACTTGATCACTTGCGGACGCCTGCAGACACCACAGATGCTTTAAATCAAGTCATTATATTGCTTTCTAGTTATTTATTCCACTTTCTAATCCACTTTGAGGATGCAAAGTGAATCCACATGTTACGTGTTTTGCAAATTCCCACTGCTACCAACCGAGATGGCGCTCTGCTGTCCTTCTAGCGGACTCCTGGAGCAGCTAGCATCTTCGCTGGTGCAGAAAATCTTCAGTTTTTCACTTTAAAACGTGACAATTTACACCCAAAATGTGACACANAATTAAGGGGAGAGATCCGTTTTGGAAACGAGGGAATGAGCTGAAGAAATGGAGGGAGAGGCGTTAATGCTGGTGGCAGCTTTGAAAATTGGAAGTAAATTGCATATTCGACGTGTTTAATAAAGCCTCGCCCGGGATATGAAACCCCTGAACACCTGCTGGTTGGTTTGAAAGACGTGTTATCTTAAAAAAGTAGTAGTGATGTGTGACATGTGGCTCTATTGGAAAATGAACCAAATCGAAGCTTCAAATCTTGATATTGTATTAAAGTGACTTTGCTCTACTTGTGTCATTTTAAAATAATTATCAAAGCAATATTTTCTCTGATTAGATTCTGTAAAAACAAAAAAAATCTCCTCTTATTGGTGCAACCATGAAGCCATTAGTGACTGAGCTACAACAAAAATTCTGGGACATCTGAGCTGAACTGGGTTGAACTGCAGGCTGTGTTTACATAAAGCTGATAGGAAACAAGCTTAAAAATTTAATTTTTTGATATCGTAAAATATCTATAATATGGACAATCACCATTTTTTTTCTCCACTCTTTATAACATCAAAAAAGTTGCATGTGTTGATTCCACGGCTCTCACTTTGCAAACTAAGGTATGACTTTTGCTTACACTGCAAAAGAAGGGTCGCCCAACTATAAGATATAAACACTAATTTTGAGAAGACAATGACTTAAAACTAGTGAAATTATGTGTCCAAGCAGCAAGTAAATTTTACTTGATAATAAATCCGGAAATAAGATTTTTAATGATCAATTTAAGATTGCACTGTATAATCAAGCACTAAAAATGAGTAAATCATTTTTAAAACAAGCCAAATTATCTCTTGTGTCTAAAAATAAGATTTTAAATCTTGGCAAGTTCCAGATTATTTGCAGTGTACTTCTTCTTTTTCTATGATTTATTCCCTCTGCTTCTTTCGAGGTGCAGGACGTCATGTTGCAACAAGAAGCTGCTTGTTATTCAGAGGTTAAAACACAATATTGGTCTTAAAGTGCATAAATATTACACAGATCTTAATGTAGTGTAATAGAAAGCCTCCTTTCTGTCTACCTAGTCTGTGTGTTGATTGATGTGTCTTAGTTGTAGTGGAGATACCGTGCTGTATTCTAGTGATGACAGAAGCCCTATTTCTGTAAAAAGTGTATTCAAACCTTGAAAAAAAACCTTTGTAGTCGCTCATCTTTTAAATCTGTTCCTCGACCTTAAAAC
>NW_007578523.1:216274-219329 GCF_000690725.1 Stegastes partitus | reverse complement strand
AAAGTCTTTATCTTTTGCATAATGTCAGCTTCACAACAAATATTTTACTGTAATATCAAATGCTGGTGTTGATCCAGTTTCTGTATATCTGCTGCAGCTTCTGACAGCCTTTTTTTTTTTTTCGTGGCATGTTTGTTCTGGCACCAACCTGCCAGACGTCACCACGTGTCCCTCCCTGTCCCGTCTCTTAAGTTCCATCATCGAACATCAGGGATCATCTAATCTAAAGTGAATCATGTAATCTACTCCTTTAAAGGACCTAACCGCTTTTATGTTTCCTGGCATCGCGGCAAACCCTCGCGGGTCCAACATCGCAGCAGCACCGGAGCCAGAAAGCTGCAAAAATCATTGAGTTTGTGAGGAGGCCGATGTGGAAAATCACAACGATAGAAAACCAAACAAGGACAAACCTGATCAGGAAGAGTCAAGGTCACCATCAGATAGAGTGAGACTGTAAACCGGTGCCCCGACATGCAAAAGGTGTGTGTTTGTGGCTTCAGTGATTCATATTCGGGCTGTTTATTCTCTATTATCTCGTATTTGTCTCGCTCCATCCAGAGACGTTTTCTGTGTATAAGTGAGTCAGTGAACTGGTTTATAAACGCTGACAGGAAACCTTGCATATGACAGACAAAGGACAGAACCGAGCAGCGGCGATCTGTCACAGCTGCTCACATGTTCGCTTGTTTTTTTAATACATATCTTTTTTAGCAAAGTCAGACGGAGGACGTTTGTGTGGAAACACAGATGTACACGGTCCCCGGAGTGAAGCGTGTGCACGGGGTTGTGTTTGCGTTTTCCAGTTCCGGCGGCGGAGGTTCCTGCAGCGAGCTGATGTGTGGGTGTCCGAGCATGCTAGTGTGATGCATCTGTGAACGCTGCCATGCAAGTGTGATGCCACCTCNCACACACACACACACTTGTTAGACAAAAATGGAGAGTGGCTGCTGTTTATGGCTCCATCAACTGTTTTTGCGCGGCGCTGTCCAATAAAAACGACCGCGGCCATAAACAAAGCTTTTACGGGCCCGTCCGCGATCAGACGTGATGGATTAACTCTGAACCCAGAACACAAGCGAACCGGCTCTCGGTGTGGATCCAGACTTCTGGGCCGAGCTGAAGAAGCTGTAAAAGTTTCTCAAGGAAGAAAGTTTTTTTTTCCTACAATAGACGCGTCCAGGGACGCTCGGCTCGCTGCTGGAAGCTTCCCATCGAAACCTCGATTTATTTTTTTTACCTTGAAGCATCCGAGGACCGAGCATGTTCTTCAAACTGAGTGTTTTTATAGCTTTAGATTGATTTTTTTTTCCCCTCCCAGACAGATTTTTTAAAATAAACCTGCAGAGAACCGAAAACCGAAACAGTAATTAGTATTTTTTTAATCTTACTCCAGCGTTTTGTGTCCCGGCAGTCGTTTTGTGAGCAGAGTCGGTGCAAAATGTGACGTCTCACATCCAAAAAAATGAACTGCAAATTAAAAAGTCAGCATCCAAAGTCTAGAAATTCAAAACTACAACAACAGTATACAGTAGAGCTGCAACCGATGAGGTGTCAACCATTAAATTGTCAACTATTTTGATTATCTATCATCAGTTTGAGTGATTTTTTTCATGAATAAAAGCAAAAATTCTCCAATTACAGCTTCTAAAGTTGGAACCGTCTTGAATATTTTCCGGTTTCTTTCCTCTACGACAGTCAGCTGAATATTTTTGGGTTGTGGACAAAACAAGATGTTCAAGGATGCCTTCTGGGGCTTTGGGAAACCCTGAAATTACATTTTATTGACCAAAAATAGGCAGATTTTTTACATTTTGTATGCAGGAATACAACAATGGAATAACTACCAACAATATAACGCAGGTTTAATTTTCACTGTGATGTATTTAAAGGCTAAAAGTTGAGAAATCAGCGAGGGGCTCTTAAAAATTCACACAATTACGCGCTAATGATGTGAAAAAAATCAAAGCTCTGTTCTAA
Source organism: Stegastes partitus (assembly GCF_000690725.1). NCBI lineage: Eukaryota > Metazoa > Chordata > Actinopteri > Pomacentridae > Stegastes > Stegastes partitus. The sequence continues at coordinate 217,352 of NW_007578523.1, read as the reverse complement.
TTCTTGAAAGATCACAAAGATCACAGCCTCCATGAGTTTATCTTTATTAGCTCAGGATCGATTTTTACATGATCCTCCAAAGATTTCCATTTAATTCATATTCAGGCAGAACCAGATGAAGTGAATACGTTTAAAGCCCACTCTGCTTCATAACTCGGCCTCCTGCAGATTTATGAAGCAAGTAACGGACTTTTACATACAGAGAGATATGACTGTTGAGTTAATTTATTGTTTAGTGTGTAATCAACAGGAGGAGCAGATAAACGACACAACAACGCTGCTGGTAAATGGTACAGAACAGATGAAGACGAGCTGCTCACTTTAAATCACAGCTGCCATGACTGAGACATGTGGTCCACCTTCAAACCAGGTGTAGAGATCGCTGCAGCCTGATTGGACGACTGGGAGGCGGTCCAATCAGAAACAGGGAAGGCAGGAAGTAGGAAGCTGCAGGGTGACAGGCAGGATGTGGGACAATAATGACTCTTGGTCCTGATCAATTTGCATGAATGAAACAGTCTAGACGTGTTAAGATGAAGGTGTAACGTCACCAAAAGATGCACTAATGACACTCATAACATTTTAATTAATAACTTAATGTAGATTCTATTAAACGTCTAACCCCAAAATATGCAGGCAGTTGAAAAAGTGTGTTTTCTTTAATAAAAATCATCAAAATAACAGAATCAATCAGAGCCAGAAACTTTCAAAACACACAAAAGTCATTAATTATGTGTAACTTTTGATTTCATTTGAAAAAACATAACAAATCTAAGCTTAAAATTGTGATAGTTCATCAAAATCACACTATTTTTCATGTCTCGTTAAAAAAACAAATCACCAAAAATAAACTGTTTTCTGACCGGATTCTGTAAAAAAAACACAAAAATTCTGTTCTTATCGGTGCAACTGTGAAGCTGTGAGTGACTCAGCCGAGATCAGCAGCTATGTGAGAAAAATTCAGGAAGTTTATTTGGCCGAACTGTTTTTAACTCAGAGCAGAGATTAGAAGAAGGAAGGAAATAAACTAAAAATGCAAGTCGTCAAATATCTATAGAGCCACCTTGGAAAATGTTGT
>NW_007578523.1:209253-211350 GCF_000690725.1 Stegastes partitus | reverse complement strand
ATTGTGTGTGTGTGTGTGTGTGTGTGTGTGTGTGTTTGTGTGTTTTTAAGAGTGTGATGAGAAGGAGACGAGGCCGCAGATTAAGATGATAAATCCGGTCCATTATGGGTAAATTACATCTGCGCTGTCGGCTTGTTGGACTGCACGAGTGTGTGAGAATGTGTGTGTGTCTGTGTGTGGAAGTGTGTGTGTGTTTTTCCAGCCAGCGAGTCATATGTGAGGTTTGCCAGCTTCAACACAAGAGTCATCGTTCTTTGCGGGAAGAAAAAAAAAAAAGAAAAACCCACCCGGGTGTCTGTGCAGAAATGATTCATTTCCATTTTTGCACATGTGGAGAGTTTAATCACAATTTTCATTCTGTTTTCACACGATGAGTCAGTGAAGTTTCATCTGATTTAAAGTGAGCTGTCCATCTCTGATGAGAAATAATAAGTTTTACAAGGGGAGGGAAACATTGGCTGATTTCACTGGAATGGTTTTGGTGTTTTTTAAGGGCAAACATCCCAAAGCGTCGCTCACTGGGGACGTCCGTCGCCGTGGGTCCCTCAGTGGGTTCAGTTCAGTTCAGCTCCTGTGCAAATCTGCCCCGTTTGTAATGTTGTCATCTTGTAATTCTGTAATCATCCGTTTTGTGTTGCATTTTTATCAAAACTACATCGAAACTGAAGAGTTTTCAGAAATCATAAAAAATCCCACGTAGTGATGATATCATCCATTTGTAGTTTGATTTCTAGTTTTCCTCTCCTGTTATTCGAGTATTTCGGAGGTTGTTTTTCATCTGTTTCCTCTGCTGTTGTGCGCTGTATATTTCAGTGTGGTCTCTGGATGTGACTGACTGTGTTTTCTGTGTTTTTGTGTTTCTCGCCTGCCTGCAGAGCAAATTTCCCTCAGGGGATGCTAAAGTTAAAATTGTTATTATTAATATTTTATCGTCCAATTGATTTTTTTATTTTCTTTTTTTAAAATTTTATTTCTTTTACACTTTATTTATCAAATTATTTACATAATTACAATTATATTTTTATATTTCATTTGTTTTTGCCATTTCTAGCCTTGTGTTTCATGGTTTTACCCTCTATTTTTGTTTATTCCACTTGTTCCTTCCCTTGCTTGGATTATTATTTTATCTGGTGTTGTTGCACTGATTTATTACTGATTTATTACTGATTTATTACTGGAATAATTAATCCATAATTAGATGGAATAATTTATTTAGATTTTTTTTGCCCGGCCTTTAAAGCTCTTAGTAAAGTCTGTTTTTAAAGGGTGTTATTAAATAAAGTTATTGTTATTACTATTATTATTATCACGAGTAGTAGTAGTAGTGTTAATAGTATATATCTTTTAGTAATTGAAGCAGCAGCAGTGGTTTCATTGAGCGTCTCCAATCAGTCAGCAGGCAGCTTAAGTGCCTTGCTCAAGGGCTCCACCTAGAGGCAGGGGAGGGTTCTGCTCCGTCAGCCCTGCAGCTGCTGTGTTAACTGACAGCCTGTCGGTCGTGAGTGTCTCTACGCCAGGAGGTGAAAATCTCTCCATCTGCCGTAACAGGACAGTGATAAATGGACTAATCCCTCCAGTGCAATGAGTTAACCTCTGACATTTACATGCATCTGCGTGTGTGTGTGTGTGTTGGTGTGTGTGTGTGTTTGCATATGATATTTTACCGGATTAGCCGTCGCCGTGTCGTGCAGCTGATAGATTAACCAGTGATTGTCGTGTGTGTAATGAGATGATTAGCGAGCTGCTCTGTGTCTTCAGTCATGACACAAGCTGTCAGCGGTGAGTCGGACCAATACATTTATTCTACCTCTGCTCTATTTTCAGAATAATTTCACCACTTTTCAGCTCTATCCATACATTGTGTAGCTTATATTTACCATATCAGTCAAGGCTATCCTCAGCCTCCATTACCTGATGTGATAATACCGGCAGATTCTTTCACGTGAGCCTTTATATCACAGAAAAGAGGAGTTTCTGTGATGAAATTGCTTCGTTTTGACACGTATCTCATCATAAACTGGCTCATCGTAGAAATATCTTGTCATAATTATTAACTAGACTGCTTTGAAAGACACTCATTCATCCATATTTACTTAA
>NW_007578523.1:207681-208793 GCF_000690725.1 Stegastes partitus | reverse complement strand
AGGTGAACCTGCCTTCACCCTGAGTCAGCTGGGATAGACTCCAGCCCCCCATGACCCTAGTGAGGATTAAGGTGTAGAGATGATGGATGGATGGATGGAAAAAGCAGTTTCAGTTCATCGTATAGGGCTGATGTGTGCAGATGTTGAGGGGTTTTTACAGATTTAACAGACTGGAGATTGCCTGGAATGTGGAACTATCAGAGCCATGATGGTGGGATGCGGTGTGACGTAGAAATCAGGAAAAATATGCACTTAAAAATGGCCGTCATTATTTAACTTACTGCATATTTATTCACATACAGTCTCCTATCTGCAGCAGGAAAGAAGCGGGAATGTGAAAAAGAGGAAATTAGTACAAAATATTACTCTTTAGAAGTTTGTGTTCATGACGCATGCAGATATGTAACGAGCATAATTATGAAGCTCTTTCTTACATCACATTAGCATGTCGTGGCATAGATATGTTAATACATGTGCAGCAGTTTGCATTAATTACACAGAAATAAACATGTCTAGATATTAACATGTGTATGCAAAGATGTGTTTGTTAGTAACTAAAAAACAAGAACTATGGATGCACAGGTGGTTGCAGGTTGTAACTCTAATACTCGGTATGAGCTAAACCTCACTTTGCTTTAACGAAGAAGAAGAAGAAAAAGGGATCTAACGAGTGCAAAGTGTGTCCAAAGTGTTCAGCAGCCTTTCGGGGCATTTCTATTGACTTGAGCATTGTGATTTCGTACTATTCTGTGGCGCTAATCCGCTTAATTTAAGTCGGAGCTAGTTTCATTTGACAGCCACTAATTTGGAATAACATTTAATCACATAATATTCACTTTGTTAAAAGAGTGTTTTTACTATTAAACCTTAAACACATTGAGCTGATAGTCGTTTATTTCTCAGGTGCAGTTTTGAACGCTTGTGCCACGTTTACGACTATTTCAGGTAGAATGTGTGAATATTGTTTCCATGAACGCACACTGGAGGCAGACGTGTTTGTGTTTGTGTGTGTTTCTGCTTGATGTGCTCGACAGGATGCCGTGCACCTTTTTTACCTTCAGCTCAGTTGAGACAGCGCGACTTCAGACGTGCGAACACGACGCCGACTGACG
>NW_007578523.1:195973-206576 GCF_000690725.1 Stegastes partitus | reverse complement strand
GTTCGTTGCACTGATTTCTGAGCTGGTCTCACGTTGACGGTGTTGACGGAGGGTGTCGATCGCAGCAGCGTCTTTCTGTTTATCACATCTTTATTTTTACTTTGCAGCACCATTGCAGCTTAAACTCAGCTTCAGAGGAAGAATGTCTTTCTTGCTGTCACAGTTTATGGACGGTTTCACTGCTCTCTGTTGTAATATTTCAGACACTGACGGGTTTAAGCAGGACACAGAGATCCATATGTCACACCTGTAGGTCATGTGATGTCTTTATAGCGTGAAAGACGAGACTGTGGCTTGTGGCACACGTGTTGTTTTGATGTGTTGCATCTCAGCAGAGTGCAGGGAGGTGTTGAAGTTGTGGAAAATCAGTTCATCACACTGATATCTTGGTTTAAATCACAAGCTGGTTGACGGTGTTATCGGAGGGTGTCGACTGCAGCAGCATCTTTCTGTTAAAACACATCTTTATTTTTATTTTCTGCCTCCGTCTCTCTGCTTTCTTTGCATCTGCTCTCGGATGATTTCTTCTAAAGTCTCCTGACATGTCTACTTACTGATGTGTTCAACTTTACAGATGTGTCACTTTGAATTCAGCCAAAAAATATAAATAAAACTGCAAAATTCTAATTTCTCATAAGCTTATTGTAAGAAATACCTGTAGAGCTTGCTCAAAATTCAATTAATCTTGCAAGTTCTTTACATTGCAATGTCAAGCACCCTGGTTTGACTTACACTCTGAATTGGTGCTTTATAAATAAAACTGTAAACTTTAGCTGCAACCGTATAGTTTGATTTTTATCTTCAACTGGCTGAATTGACAGTGAATTTTTCTGGTTTCCCACAAGCATCAAAAGAACTTTTATCTTTAGCTTCATAGATGACGCAGCATTTAATTACATTTTCAAACAGTCTTGTGAAAATAGAAAGCAGCGTGAACTCAAACACTGGAACCACCGTGAACCTGCTGCCGGAAGTTGATTAATGACACGACCAATTCATCGCCATGAGTCATGATCGCTCACTTACTGATATGACTGAAGGCACTGCCACAACTCATTCAGCCTTTAGCAGGTTTTTGTTCTTAAAAAAAAAAAGAAAGACTTCCGGCCGGAGCATCGATCGGGACTGTAAGACTTTATCAGATGGATCTTATCAGACTGAGGTGAGCAGCTCCGATAACATCAAAGAAACACAGAAACTTTTACACGTCTTTAAGGCAGAACATCCTCAACAACAGCCTCCTACCGCGTAAACATTTGATGCGGACCGATAACGAGACATATGCTTGTGGGAAAACTTTTTTCTGTTTCCTCTTCCAGCCTGTCCTCTCCTCACTTTTTCTGCCTTCTCTCTTCCTCCTTCTCCCTCCTCCTTCTCCTTCTTCCCCCCCTTCAGTAAAACCATCAAAGTGAAAGTAATTGACGACGAGGAGTACGAGAAGAACAAAACCTTCTACATAGAGATCGGAGAGCCTCGCCTGGTGGAGAGCAATGACACCAAAGGTCAGGAGGAGGGTGAGCCTCGTCGACCCCACGTGACCCCGGAGCGCCTGGACGCTGCATGTTCTCGCCACATGGGAGGAGGTTCCGCCTCCTCGCCGTGACGGTGAACATGCAGCAGGCTGCAGGTCACCTCATCTCACCACATCCGCCGCTCCGCCCTGTGTGTGTGTGTTTGTGTGCTTTTTGTGTAATGCCATGTTGTGTTGTTTTTCCATGCATGCATTCACCACCTCCCTCTGTGTGTGTGTGTGTGTGTGTGTGTGTTGTCCCATACAGGAAGACCATAACCGTTAGGATCTTAAACCGGGAGGAGTACAATAAGCAATCCTCCTTCTTCGTTCTGCTCCAAAGCCCCGAGTGGAGACGCAGCGGGAAGGAACGGACAGGTGTGACGACCAATCGGCGCTGAGAAACGGGTCTTGAATCAACAGGCCGTTCACGCAACAAGAACACAGCTTTTACCTCGTTGTTTAGTTCAGTCTTTTCGTGCTAACGACCGCCGCTGCACAGAGTAAATAAAGGAGGATTTCTTGCTGCATACTTGCTCTAAACAGGTTTTGAAGATGCAAAAACATGATGACGATGGAGCAGCCAGGACAATTAAAACTAATCGTGACTCAGAATGTTTTGCACTTAAATTAGTTTGAATTAGTTTTAATGATGGTACAAGCAGTATTTTTACATTTTAGAGCAATTTCTGCTCCACTATCGCTGATTTTACAGGATAAAATATGGATATTTATGAAGATATTTGTTAAATTTCAGCTTTACATGTATAATAATTTGAAGAAATATCTATTTTTTCAACATTCCCATCAAACCACAGTTAAAGCCTGACATTTCCACAGTTATTTCTCATCATGTATCATCTAATCAGCCAACCTACAGACTGTTTGATCTATTTGTTCAATCTTACAGATTCTAAATCAGTGACATGATGAGAAATAACAGTGAACATTTCAGGCGTTTGTCTTTAATAGTTCCTGAGATGTTGTCGTTCAAACGCGGCCTCGAATTTCAATTTGCAGAAAAAATTTGCTAAATATGGGTCGACAGGCGATTTATAAAAGTATTTTATTCATCAATCTAAAATTTCAGAGATGCTGTTTTATCATTGAGCTGAAGATTTGATGGATTAATTTATAGATTAGCCTGTAGATAAAGACTATTTTCATTAATTGTCTGATTGTTTTCCGTAGAACTGATTCACTGCTTCATCTTTATCATGTTTAAAAGCAGCACATCTTCACATTTGAGAGGCTAAAACCAGAGACATTTAGACACTTTGAATTGATAGCACAAGCATTTTTAAACTATCATGTGACCTTATTGTTAACATGAAACCAAACTTCATAGAGACGTCATGAAAGTGACGTTAATTGAGTTTAATCAGACTGCATTAGAGTGCACAGTGTATAGTTATTATGTAGTGTTGAATTGAGACACATTTAGGAGCAAAACTTACAGAAATCCAAACTTTAACATAAGAAAAGTCCTGGAAAAATAGCATTTGATTATCAGGTGTTGAGCGTATTGGAGACACAGGAGTTGCTGCAGCACATTTCCAGCCTGAGACTCTCATCGACTTTACACATTTTTTGCAGAAATCTCCAAAACTAGAGACAAAAGAAAACTTGTTAGAGGACATCACGCAATAGCTGTGATGCTGTTGTCTCAGCAGCGTGGATCATATTAAATTCATGCAGCATCTAATCTGATAACAGACCAGAGCACTTTACAGTCGGCAGGAAGAAAAACCAAAACAGCTGCAACACCGAGAAACAAAATCAAAGCATCGATTGAGCTCAAGCTCGCTCTTGTTTCAAGCGGCCTGTTGATTTAGGATCCAGTCTGACAACACATGGAGCCGTTCTGCTGCTCCTTGCTCTACTGTTTGGGTTTTCCCGTACTTTATTTTTCCTCCACTTTTCCTCCTCTGCTTCTCTTCAGAGGCACAGTGAGGATCACACCTGTCCTCTCCGTTCTTCCTTTACCTCCGACCTGCTCTGTTCCTCCTTCATCCAGTCGAGAGCTTCATGGTTTCAGAAAATGTCACGTCTGCCTTCAAAGTGTTTGCATGCAGCTGGATTACGGATTGTTGGAACATTAAGTTAAACCCAAGAAAGTATTTTCTGTCACTCGTGTAAATAACGTTCACGCACAGCTCGACTAAATATCACTCCCAAGTTAAAATCTTTATTCCGTCCCATGGGAAACTATTTTCTACAATATTATCAGCGTCTGTGTTTCTCTGGAATATTTTCTTTAAGATAGCACGCCCATGGAGAAAGATAGCACGAGATAGCATCAAAATCTGAAGCCAGCCGTCCCTGTTTCCCGTTTTTTTTCCTTCCTGAGCCGCGTAAACTGTTTAAAGATCCGCTGGATTGTCTGGAAAACACACACCGAAGCTCGTGAAGCGTTAACATTTCAGAGATGCCCGGTTTGCACAGAGGAGCTGCTGTTTGCAAACAACAATCTTCAATCTCTTTTCCCAACCAGTAAAAATGGAAATACAAAAAAAGCTACTTCACTAAACTGCTGGTCAAGACAATAATAATGATTTAGCCACATAACACAGAGATTAAAGCAGATTTAAGTTAAAGATGTGGCCTTTAACCCTCTGAAAGCTGAAGCTGCTTCTGCCACATCTTCACTCACTCTGGACTCTTTGTCACTTCAACATAAAGTCGTGCATCACTATTAAAACAGCACAACCACAAGGTCAGAAGTAAAGAGGACTCAACATGAACAGCATTTTTCCACAAGTGTTTATCAATGCTGGGAGAAAAGAAGCGACCCTTAGTGATACAGTTATTTGTCTCCTGTCTACTCCTATTTGTTTTGCGTAAAAAGAAACCAAAACAAAACAAAAAAACACAACATTTTGGCCAAATAGTTGCTGAATTTTTGTCACATGACTGTTGCTCACAGCTGAGTCCCCAACATCTCTGTGGCTGCACCGACGAGCCCAGAATTTTTGTATTTTAACAGAATGTATTTAATCGAAACTATTGATCATTGGCGAATTCTTAAATGAGATGTGTGGACTAAATAGATTTAGATTAAAATCATGATTTTAAGTTTAGATTTCATTGATTTTTTTCAAATGAAACAGCACATTACACACGAGTAGTTCAAGGACAATTGGAAAGTTGAAAACTCATAAATTATTTCTGCTTTTACAGTTTCTGGTTCTGATAAATGGTGTAATTTTGCTGATTATTTTTTAACCTTATTCAGGACTTTCATGTTTCCATACGTGTAAAATATTTGTTGGGATTCATTCTAGACTTTTATACTATGTTAAATAAATTATCTGATAAGTTGACGTATTTTTGGTTCCAAATGCACGACAAATGTCCTTATTTTTATATTTTTTTAAAATCTACAAAATAAAAAGACCAATACCTGCCACCTAAACCACATGGCTTGAGGTCCAAAAGACCCTAAAAAGTCCTGAAGAGGGTTAAAGACGACGTTCTTTGAAACCTTCCAGCAAGTTTCAGGGTTCAGACGGTTAAATTTTATTATTATTAATGTGTGATGAGCGTACGATGGACATTGTCTTCTGTGTTATTTAAATCACAAATGACAAAATATGAAAAAAAATAAAGTTTTCTGTAGCTAGTTGTTGTGTTGCACCGCTGTGTGGCACTTTATTAGCAAGTAAGTTTACAAATTAATGCATTTAAAACAATCGTTTCCACCTTTCTTATTTACTTACAGCCATTTAAAATTTCCTATTAGTATCTCAAACATAATGCCGTTATGATTTACTGCCAGTTTAAATGCACTTATATCGTTTGAGTGTGTTTGACCTCAACCAGATGTTGAATCTGTTTCCCATCGACTCGTCCCTGCTGCACATCTCCCTCCTGTTCCACTACAGCGTCATAGCAACACAATGAGGGATTTTCCACCTCTTATTTAGTGCTTTTCAAATAATTATGCATTTTTATATGAACTGTGACTCAATTAGCAGCTTACCAACATGCATGTTAATAAGTTGAAGCTAAACGAGTCTGTTTCTGTCTTCAGGTCGCGTCTAAAAGGAGCTTTATGCTCTTAAACTCACTTCAGCTGTTGTGGGTGGAATCATTAAAAGTAGCTCTGTCTTTGTCACACGCACACACACACACACACACACACACACACACACACACACACACGGAGAGCGGCGCTATCAGCGTGTTAATGGCAGCATGTGTTTACCAGGCATCAGCGCTGTTTATAGTGATGAGGGGATCAAAGACGAGGGCTGGATATCACATTATCACAGTCAGGAGATCAAACACACCTCCGGGATACACACACACACACACACACACACACACACACACACACACACACACACACACACACACACAGTTTAGAGGCTGCAGCGGGTTTGTGTGTTTAATGAGTGTGTTTTATGAACTGATGCGGTGGTTCTCTGTGCTAAATGAGCCCTGCATGGATTTTTATGGCCCTGGTCCATTACTGTGTGTGTGTGTGTGTGGGTCTGAGCAGGTGTGTGTTTGTGCATGTTCTGTATGTGTGTCAGTCTGTTGTTTATGTGCGTATACGAGTGTGTGTTTGAGATGGAAGGGTTTTCTAAAATCCTAACATTTGCAGTGAAATAACAGAAAAAACGACCATTTTAACCAACATGCTGCAGCTTCCTGATGATTTTTAAATGCTTTTCATTAATATTTCACTAATTAGGTCATTTAGTTTACTTTTACTTTCATGCAAAACTTGTTTTTTGTCATTTTAAGTTGCTTCCAGCTTAGAATTTGGATCTTTTTAAATCTCTATAAATGCTGCTTGAAGATATTTGAGATAATAATATCAAATGTTAGATGTTTGGACATTTATTGCAGCTCATGTGTAACGACTGCATCAGTCCACAGCAGGAAAAGTGTTATTTTTAAACACAAAAGCCTGTAAAATTGTGAGAATCTTACTTTTATTCGGGGCTATTATTGAGGTAGGATTTGAGAAACATGTAGAACAACTGGAGCTTTGTGCTGAGTGTATTTTAAACCAAACTTCTCCTAAACTTAACAAAGTTTGTAGCTTGAACAAAAGCCACTGAGAGCAGCAACAGAAAATGAGCATCGCCTGCAAGTGAAAGCACCACAACATAATGGTCTTTGTGCAGACTTTAGTGCTGTTTTTATGTGTAAAGTGAAAGAAACTCGTGTGATGTGGAGTTCGAAAGTCAGATAACTTCATACTGTGAGTACATGTGATTTACTGGGTAGTAAAGGACTCACAAACTAATCTAATAAATACTTGGTTGTATAAGTAAAGCAGCAGAGATCCTAACTGCAGCATGTGTTGGATTTAAAAAGAAAACAAGTTTCTGTGTGATTAAGATCAAAACCGAGAACAGCAGAGGTGGAGCATTTAGATTCTTCAGGAGTAATCTAATGTCTACAAATCAGACTTTTATTGTTTCGAGTTAATCAAGCACTAAAGAGGCAGCCCTGTTATTCATGCTCTCTCTGATTTTCTCACATTTTTCATATTGAATGACTTCTTTCACCATCCAGACATCTTACCTCCTGAAATAACTGGCCTGTCAGAGTAAAGGACAAATTGCCTGAAACGATGCAGTCTGTTGAGCTTCGAGAGCTTCATTCACTTCTCAAATGAATCTTCTCCTGTAACAGTTCAGTCCCACATATATCTAAAGACAAGACGCTGGCAGAGCAACTCAGAGCTAAAAAATACCACGTCATGGGTTCAGTTTTGGACAGTTGACTGTTTCTATAAAGGGCTCTGGAACACTTTACCAACCAAAATCAAACCACTAACAGTCTTTCACGACTAATCTTTACGTATTGTGACCCTTTTCAGCAAATTAGTGAAAGTCTCACACATCCCTGAAATATGTTTTGAATATTTTTCAGCTCAAACTGTAGAACTCCTGGTTTTATCCTTGTTCTAAATGGGCTGTTTTATTATCTGTAGCTTTAAATACAGCTGATCTGCCTACGTCCCTTTCAGGAAGAAGACTCTAAACATCACCAAATTCACCTCATGTCGTTTGTTTTTAACTCGTGTGCACGGTGAGTTAGTCATAAAACGTTTATACCACGCTTATAAAATCAGTAGCTTGGTAACGTTAGCCACATTAGCTGCAGCATTTTCCTATTGTTTTGTGCTGTCAAAAATAATTTAAAAAAATATCCACTAGATCCTCAGTTCCTTAGATGCTGGGGGTGCGTGAAGACTGTTGTGTTCACTCTTGCAGAACACTTAATGTGCTTTGTTGGTGGCTCAGACATTTTATAGTTAGCAGAAGCAGCTCTAGAAATTAAATAAACAAAGCAGAAAGCTGCAGAATTTAATTACTGTGCAGGAATGTGTATGTCAAAGCCCAACTAGTGCTTTAAACCTTCTCTGCAGCACACACATAAGTTTCCTGCTGTGTGTCAAAACTACAATAAAGTGCATAAAAAAGACAGCAAACTAATATAACTATTTGTAATTACTTCACATTAATTTGGTCACTGCTGCTTTTCATCAGTAAACAATAGTTTTGCACATGGTTTGGCAGCAGTGAAAACTATTCCTCTAACTTTGCTGAGCAACACCAGCCGCTGACCTACTTGATCACGACGTTACACAGTCAGTTGGCACGTTTCGACGGACGTATTTCATCAGCGTAGTAAATTTGCAATTCGCAGCAGAGACAGGTGAATGTGTGAGAATGCACAGACGCAACGAGTCTAACAGAGATTTGTTTGTTGGTGCCTTTCTGTCCCCAGCTCCCTGTTAATGTTTATCGAGGCGGTGCTTTCAGTAAATTAACTCCTCTCACACGCAGAGAGACTCCCGAACGTAGAATTGATTTTTCTCGATACATTTTGGCACAATCCAACATGTTCCAAATGGGCTTTTAAGCGTCCGGCCCCAGAGACGGCAGCCGAAAACAGAACCAGAAGCGGCACGTTCCCCGTTCCGATGTTGATTAATGTGCGAGTTGTGCCTTCAGATATAAATCCGGGCTTTAAGGTGTTACTCTGAGAGAACAGCTTCTCTTACTGGAGCCCAGCAAGGGTCCCGTTTCATCTGTTTTTTTTATCAAACTGCTATTTTAAATATTAGTGAAGCGCCTCAGCACCAAACATAAAAGCCTGATATTCTCTCTTTTGTGTGGTTGTTTCATTTAGCTGTAAGCAAGGAGGCTGACAGGATTAATGCGCCGACTAAACAAGCGCCGGATCTGACATTTGTTCTACTGATATGAGGAGTGAGATCATGTGGAATCAGACGACGGGAAGGGAAGCGGTGTAGTTCAGTAAATTTCTCTTGTACAGAAAACAGAAGAGCTTTTACTGGTAGCAGCACTCACATGGCATTTATGTGACATTACAGCTTAAAATTCAGATTGTCCCGAGTAACTTTTACAGAGCGAGCAGGTGGAGACGGTGACGACCGCTAAACGCTGAATGCTTTTAACCCTCTGAACCCTAGTTTTTTGGGAGTTTTTTTTTGTGCAAATGTTACTGACTGTGGCTGATTTTCACTGCAGTATAAAGTGCTGCAGCTCTGTGGAAACTGCTCGGCCACGGCTAGAAGTAGAAAAATGTCTTTAATGCAGCATAAAAAAGGTGTAATGCCACAAATAATATGTTGAATTCCCATCATTTAGTTCACAAAAATTGAAACTAACAACTGGAATCAACATTTTTCCAAGAGGCCACAAGTGTTACCGATACTGAGGAGAAAAAATCTGACTCCACAAACTATTAATAGTTTATTATGTATATATTTTTTTTTTTAACGTGTCCTATGTGTTCAATGTCTGCACCGCCTGCAGTTCATCCTAGTTCAGCCAGAAAGTCCCTGAATTTTTATAATAAGACTGTTGGTCACATCTGAGTCACTCATGGCTTCACGGTTGCACCAAAAAGTGCCAATTTTTTTGTTTTTTACAGAATCTGGTTAGCGTGAACGGTTTATTTTTGGCAATTTATTAAATGAAAAATAAAGTCATTTTAGTGATTTATCACAATTTTATGCTTAGATGTGTTTATTTTTCCTGACAGAACTACATCTCACATATGATGTGTTTAAGGACTGTTAGAAAATTGGAAATCTGATGGATTTTTTTGATATGATAGATGCATTTTTGTAGACTAAAAATAATAATAATAATAATAATAATAATAATAATAATAATAAAGAATACATGAAGAGTTAATTTGCAAAATCTCAAGTTTTGTAAATTTTCAGAAAACGTATTTTTTTGTTCTTTGCTTGAGATAATATCAGACTGAAGCTGAGTGGATTTGATTCAGTAGAAATGACAAAAATAGAGATAACTTAAATTTGACTGATATTGTCTCAGGTAGACGATGGAGGAATAAGTTTTCTGAAGGTTTGTAAACACGGAGTTATATGCTTTTGCAAATGAACTCTTCACATCTTTCAAATCTCTCCTGTCTGTTTTGGAGGTCAAACGGTTAAACCAATATACTAAGAGTTTGTTAGTCTGTTATAGTTCATGATAATTCCTACATCAGCTGGTTTAAGGCATCATATCTGTTTCCAGGACAGAAAGAAAACTCTGTGATTTCTCGGTACCACTGAGGACTTGTAGGATGGATTTTTTTCTGGGGTTGATCACATCCTTTATGGAGGAGCCTCTTTTTTTTTTCCTGGAGGTAGAGCCGAGTCCTCCGGAGGCTTTTTGAAGTTTCTGGATGACCCTGCGCTATAGCCGGTTCGATTTGCTTCCAGAGGAGCCCGAGGACAGCAGGAGGGTAGACGAGAGTTCACTGCAGCCCGTGGACCTCTGTCAGTCATCCGGCCGCGAGGAGGGGATGGTGCTGAGAGGGAAAGCAGCTGCAAACACACTCGCCCTGCAGAGAGCCGTGACCCCGTGTCCTACCACACACACACACACACATAGCGTCAAACATGCATGGACACACACAGCATACACTCACAGAGTTAAACATACATTCCCACATGTGGCCGATGCACACTTATGTATCTGTGTGCGAATACATGTGACAGATTTTGTCTGACAGCAAAGTCATCCTCCTGTTCCTTATGTCCTTTCTGTGTGTGTGTGTGTGTGTGTGTGTGTGTGTGTGTGT
>NW_007578523.1:167866-195823 GCF_000690725.1 Stegastes partitus | reverse complement strand
GTATTTACTTTGATCATTAGTTTGTACACTACATTTCTGTAATGTACAAACTCGCTGAACCCCGTGTCGGGATGTTTACAATAGTAAACAACATTAGAAGCGCGTCTTTTAATGAGGCGTTGTTGTGAAGTCACATCGCTGCTAACCGTAGCGCCGCCATTAATCAGTACAAATCACCAAACGGCGTAAATTAATTCATCTGTGTCTTTATCGCAGCTATAAGTGAGCAACCTTCACATTAGCCGTGATCAATGAGCCTTGGGCATTAATGTTGTTTTGTTTATTTTAGCAGCTAAATGCATTCATGATCATAATTTCTTGCATATGAAATAGTAAATAGAGTAAATGAACACGTAGATGGTGGAATACAAGATGATATTGATTAGACTGCAGACTATTAGACGATTGGACTGTATTTGAACTTTTTGCTGGTGAAATCAGTGATGTATGAGTAACCCAATGAGAAAAGATAGTCAAGAGTTAGGCGACAGGTGTTGTCAAACTGAGATTGTACAATAATCAGAAAATAATTCACACAACCCAAGACTATCTTTCAAGAAAGTAACACTGAGCCTGATGTCAACAGATAAAAGATTAACAGGTACAAGTTAAACCAACAGGTGTAGTGAGTCAAGTCCAGAAGTACAGTCAGTAAATCACACAGCTGCAGTCCCACCGTGGACCTGATTATGGAAATTATTTACTTTTTGCAAATTACTTCTTCAGCTAGCTGTTGCATCTCTATGCTTCCATATCGGAGGAGATATGGTTTCTGGTTGTCTGTCTGTCCAACCATTCCTGTCCAAGATATGTCCTGAATTTCTTGAGCTAATTTCTTCAGACATTTACTGGACTTGAGGATGAACTGATTAAGTTTATTTAGCGGTCAGAGGTCACTGTGAACTCCCTAAACACACAACTCGAGAGTTCATGTGCTAATTGCGACTAAGTAATGACCTGCAACGACACTGTTCTTGCCATTATTTACCAGCATAACTCAGAAAGAGGAGGGAGATTGTGACTGTATTTCACATTTAGTTTGATACTGAACTGCCATAACAATCTTGGGCTGGACACCTGCTAAATTCCTTCAACATCCTTTACTATATATATCAATAAACCACCAATTCACTGGTTGGCAGAAGCAGTGATTCTCAATTCTAACATGTGCAAGACGTATAGTGTTAGTAATAGAGCATTTAAGTGCTAAAACAAAGGCAACAGGACTTGCTTTAGTTTCTTAAAGATGTTACTCCTCTAATCTGAAACACTTCTTCAGTTCTGACTGGATGGATGGAGTCTCAGGTATCAAACCTCTTATGGGGTCATTACCACTCAGCAATTATCTGAGCTGTTAGGATCATAGAAGGTGTCAATAGGTGGGACTTTCTCATCCTTTAAAACCAAATTCTGCAGATTCACTGGCAGTATTTCTTGAGTCTATTGGGTATATAAGTGCCAAAACAAAGGCAACGAGACTTGGTTACTGAAGATCATTCGAAAGGCTTCTCAAGTAGCCAAGAGTCAGAGGTATTAAACCTCTTGTGGGGTCATTAGCACCTTGACAGTCTTTGATTTCACATGTCACTGACACATTTGGTAATCATCCGAGCTGCCACATGAGGTGTTAATAAGCTGCCTGGTGAGGGAACTCTTTGCTGGTAAGTGGTGTTGTCAACCACTTCCTGTGTGGAGTTATAATTGTTCCAGTTTGATGTATACGGCTCAACGATCAGACTTCAGTAGCCAAAATGTGTAAATTGTTGTCCTCTAATGAGTGTCCCTTGTCCTGTTGTTGTGTTTCCCCAGTAGCATTGCTTTTCTTATGCCTGGGGCTTTAGTCCTTGGGGTGGACATGCTGCTCCATCTGCCTTTTACTGGTCTTGACCTGCAAAGGGATGTTTGTTGAAGAGCCCCCTGAGATTTACGGATACTACTGCAATCTTAAAGATATCTTTAAAGACATACATTGGAAACAAAAAAATGAGTTTCAACAATATTTACTGACCAGCTAGCTTAGCCTCGGCGTCAACACACAACTAATTGGTAGATCCGACCTCAGGTGTTCACACAACGTCTAAATCAAGAAAAACAAGATTTCAACCCGGTAAACATCCTTAAATATCAGGTAGCAGAGCCCTACTGGAATACAGCGACACGATAGAATGGTTGAATTTCAAATAGTCTAATTCCAAATCAATAATCACAAAACAGCTGCATGAGTAGATGAAAGACGCCCGTCAGTAGTTGCCCCGACAGAATGCAGCGTATAGATTTAACGCGAACACTGAGTCCAAACCCAACACCTTGTTCGCGCTTCGTCATCGGTTCGCATCATCGTCGCCGTCAGCCGCTGAGTCGTGCCACAGCCGTCTTGGCATCTGTAAAATCTGACACATGGCATCGTGGGTATTATATAATGGATAAATTTAAACACTCTGAAGACTGAAACGTAGCATCGGACGGTAACTCTGCGGCACTAAAGACAGCTGATCATCATCAATCTTCTCCCTGTTGTTCTGCTCCTCACTGTCCTTCAAACCACAACCTTTTATTTCCTTTCATTTCTCTTCTTTAAAAAATAAGGTTCAGCAAAAAACATTAAGGCGACAGTTTGCATCAGTTTTTTTTGAGTTGGGACAATTTCTAATGAAATTATGTTCAACCAATAAACTATAGTGAGTTACCTGAATCAGCTTTTCCTCTACTGTCAAAGGTATTTTTAAATATTTAGTGATTTATAGCATAAAAATAAGTTTTTTGAATTAATTTGTTCCAACGAGTGTTTAATTATTTGAAAGGATTTGTTTCAGCTTTGTGTGTTTATTTATCATAATTATGAATGAAAGCTTTTAAGTGATTAAAAATGAGTCGTTCTAACGAGTATTTACAAGTTATTTAAACTCATTTTTAAGTGTCATGTTTGTAATTATTATAATTATGAACACGTTTTACACAAGTTTTTAAGATGACAAATATTTTTTAAAAATTCGTTACAGCAGTTAGATTTTCTTAAGTAGTCGTTGGCTTTTGAGATTAAATTCACCCAACACATTTTTATCTTTTTTTGTTTTTTAACTGTATTAAAACCAAAGATATTTATGTCAAATATGAGTTTACATTACACACGATATCAAGCTGAAGCGAATGCCGACGTTATTGTGTTGTCACAACTCGTCAAAATAATGTTTGAAGCCTAAAAGTTTGATCTAAATCAGTGAATTTAAAGTTTCATCTTGCAGCCATGCATGTCCTTAAGTCGTACTTTTTACTTTTTTTTCCTCTGATGATGATTTTCATCTCCTCACTTTCCTCCTTCTCATCCCATCCTGTTTTCCTTTCCAGCTCCAACATCTTTCTCCTTTGCTCTCGTTCTTTTCTTTCTCTTATCTTTTTTCTCCTCCTTTTCCTTACATCTCCTTCCTCCTTCTTCTCCTTCCTCTGCAGCCAGTGTATTCATTTTCCCTTCCTTCTTGTTCCTCCTCCCTTTGTCCTCTCGCCAACCTCTTCTCCCTCTCATTATATATTCCCTCACACCTGTTTGACCTCTCTCTCTCTCTCCTCTGTTCCCTCTCATCTCACCTCCTTCTGTCTCCTCCCTGCTTTGTCCTTCTCCTTCTTCTCTCCCCCGTCTCTCCTCCCCAGCGGACAGTCTAGACTTGTGAAGTCTGTCATGTCCTTAAACTTGTCCTGCTCCTATTCTGCCTCCTTCTGTGAGTCTCTGAAAAGTGTGACAGTGTAACAGCTCCTTCTTCCTCCTCCTCCTCCTCCTCCTCCTCTTCCTCCTCTCCTTCGTCCTTTCCTTCTCCCCCCGCTGTACTGTTTAATCCCGTCAAAGCCGGCGTCGTCCCTCGTCTCCTTCTTCTTCATCCTCCTTCCATCTGCAGCTTGACACGGCGCAGAAGTTTCTCCCCTCAGCTCCTCCTCGTGTCTTTTATTTGTCGACAGCTTGCAACGATACCTCCCCTCCCCTCCAACTCTTCATCTGCCTCCTCCGATGAAACCTGAATCCATCACACGTGAAAAATCCTCTCCTCCTTGTTCCTTCTTTACCTTTATTTTTTCCTTTACCTCCACCTATGGAGCCTCTCCTCCAGCCCCTCTTCCTCTCCCTGTCGGCCTCCATCACTTGTGTTGAACCAGAGACTCTATCAAAGCATGACAAGGTGTTAAAATCCCACATACACACTCAACACATGCTACCTCCTGTCAGCGCATATTGACCGAGGTTTCATCCAGACAAAGAGACACTTTGGAAACCAGACCGGGGAAAAAAAAAAAGTTGAGACGCTTCAGAATTTAAAGCCAGAAAATGTGTAAAAACCTTTATATTACGCCCATTTTTTGCTCACAGGACTGAATTTGAAGCTCAGGATCCAACATTTATTGCCAAAAATGCACCTTGGTAGTTAATTTTCATGCTCACTGGCTTGAACAGGACAGTTTTAAATATTATTTGGACAGATGATTTAACCATGAGTACTAGAAACAGACAGATCATCGATTATCTGTATTTTTATTGGCAGATTATTGATAAATTAAATGTGGTACTTTATCCACCTTTCTATGTCTGTGCTCTCTGAATTTTTTCTCAAGCGGAAACTACAAAAACTAAACGAGAAACTCAAGCCGTCGCCACAAACCAGGAAATCAGCTTCTCTCACAGTGGCTAAAGCTAAGCTAACAGCTAAATTAGAAGGCAGCTACAGATTAACCTGAATCAGAGTCAGAAAACCATTATTAATAATGCTTTAATGAATCTCCCTTCTGGGATAAATAAAGTATTTTTCTTTTCATTTCATTTAAGATGTGCATCTAAGTGCACAATAAAAGTCATAAAACAGTGAAAGATTAAGAAAATGTAGAACCAGAACAGCAGATGGAACAAAGTCAGTCGATGCCACATAAACAGAGCAGATCGTCCTGATTGAATCATTGTACAGATTCAGTTATTTTCACTGTTGTTAATGAGGAAACCTCATTATGAATGACAGGTTCTCTTCCATCACATGCTTTAATATATACAACACTTAACTAACTTATTAGAGCACCACCCAGTGTCAGGTTTACGCCACAGCTGCCCTAAATTAACAGCATTAGCAATTAGCATTAGCATTTTTATGTTTCTGTAACGGTTAATATGCCAGTGTGTAGAAGCTCTTTAGCCAAAATGGTATTTTTAATGCTAAAATCTAATTTGTATTTTTATTTTAATTGACTATTTTACAAAAAAAAACCGTGAAGCACGTTATTATTTCTTGATTAAGATGTCAAATTATAGTCATTTATTCACATTCCTGAACAGAATAATTAGAATATTATGCTTTATTATTTCTGACTTCTCTGACGGCTCAAATTTGGGTATAAAAAGGTGAATTCAGTTTGAAATTCCTCGTTCAAAATGGTGAAACGTCGGGAGCTGAGTGCAAATTTATGCACTTCATGATGCTGGATGGTCTATATGTGTATTTATATCTATATATAGATATATATATACACACAACAAATTAGACAGGTGGTGTAATAAATGTGTTAAGCGCTGTATATCGGTTTCAAATGTGTAATATCTTGATTACCAATAATCGGCATCAGTATCGGCCCTAACGAAAACCCATATCAGTAGTTCCCTATGCCATACTAACGCTCAGTCAGATCACATTTTCTGTAAGAAAAATTAAATGTATTTTTACTTTTCAATCCAGGGGCCACTCCATTAGCTCCTCCCACTTTGTAAACCCATGAGGCTTGACTGTGAGGGTCAGGGAAAGGTGTTATTGCTGCTTCGAATGGTGGCCAGAGCGAACATCCAGACATGATAATTGTGTTTCGTAGGGTCGCACTGGGTTTTTCACACACAAAGCGACAGAAATATTGGGGCTAAAGGATGGAGAAAGAGCGAGCAAGAGTTCAAACGCTGCCTCTCTACCCTGCACGAAGCCATCCAGGCGCCTAACGAGCATCTCCAACTCAGCGTAATCACTGATTCTAATCTAATTGTTCCAGTGTTTCTGTGTCGCTAACAGACTCTTTCAGACCAGAATTACTGTTATCTACTCTGATATGACACTAAGAGCACAGGGAGAGGCTGTTGTTGATGCCTCTCCGCGGCTTTCTTTGTTTTCATTTTGATCTGAGGGAAAATAATTTGACAGTTCTGAGTCACCGAGGGCACACAACAGCAGCCGACTCAAACTCGGAGGAAGGAGGAAGGAGGAGGAGGCCTCGGCGGAGAATTTTAAACACAGTGAATCGCACCTAAAGATTCAGACGGCCCTCGCTTTGGGTTTGTTGGTTGAGCCGTGTTTCTTATTTAAATATCGATTAATAACGGGGCAGAATTCAGTTTCACCTCATTTTAAAGTCGGGCAGGAGAAGCGCAAAGAAAGAGGAACGGAACAACGTCAAGTTTTTAAAATGACGTCCACGGGGGGAGGAACGGACAGCCAAACAGATAATAATCCTCTTTCCACGGTGGCAGCAGGCAAACCAGATTATGAAACTGGCCCTTTATTTTTAAAAAGAACCAACAGCAATGGCACCGCTAATGGCTGCCAATTGTCCCCGCATGGACTCATTTGTTCACAATGAACATACCAAGGTGGCAGCTTTAATTTGACAGCTCCTGTCAAGGTTGGTAACTGAATAAGTAATGTGTGCCTCTTTGTTGGTTTGCTCTGCCAGTTTGCTGAAGCTCATTTGAATTGAAACTAAATCAGGAAAGAAGGAATTAGAGACAGAGAGATGGAGAGGGGGGGATGGAGCGAAGAGGATGATGGGAGGTTTTAATTGTTGGAAGCAGAGACAAAGAGGACGAGGTGACAGAAGGTGGATCAAAAGGAAAATAAAGATTAAGAAAGAAGGAAGCGGTTATGTAACAAAAAATATTTAAGGATACCGCAGTGGCAGATTATATCCTCGCGTTTTGGTGTCAGCTCATTTAAAGGTACAGCAGCAAAAAAAAACCCTGAGAAAACAAGGTCTAATTTGAAAAATAAATTTAATTACCTGTAAGGCTTAAACTCCCAGTGCGTTCGGATGCTTCGGTAACATTTCTGCGCCTGTGCTCGGGCTGTAGAACCACATTCATTTGTGTTTAATTGAATTGAGCTGCAAAAAAGGCGCCGGGAGAAGGACACCGGAGGGGCGAGAAAATCCAAATGATAAATGGTACAGACAGCGGCTTTGACAGGAACCAGCATCTTAGCCGGCAACATTCAACCTCTGTCAGGTCCATTTACACACACACACACACACACACACACACACACACACACACACACAGGCAGAGGGAGTGTCGCTAACAAGGATACTGCCAGGTCATGTTCGTCCCACATGAGGTTTCACGCGGGCCGTTAATTGAGTTCATTAAATCACCATTACGTCGTGTGTGTGTGAAGGCGCGTGTTTGTGCGTCGTTGTAAATTCAAGCAAAGTACTTTCGACTAAAAGTGAACCTTGAAGGGGAAGTGGGAGCTAATTGTCACCGACGCGGCGAAAAGGTTACGTGAGCGATTTTCAAATATTAACACGTCTGGAAACTTTTATAACGACGCGGGTGGTTTTATGGAAGCAGCTCGTTACGGCTCATGGTTGCGTTTTATTGGGAAAGCGGCTCCTTGTGGCCCCCAGAAAATATGGCTGGAGTGAAGTAGGTTATAAAGCCACAAAGTCCATACGGAGAGGAGGTCTGGGTGGATTGATGGGTCAACATAACATGAGTCTTTCAGACGGGGGATCAGTGGGTCATTACTGGGACATATGACCTAAAGAGTCTGATATTTGTGGAGACAGAGCCGTTATAAACAACTTGTTGTGTAGTTTGTGTGGACAGACAGCGAGTTGGAAGCAGTGGATTGACTCGGAGGGACTAAAGAGACGATGAATCAACTTTTAAATCTGGGTAACTAATTAGTCTGTTTGGATCGTACTTTTTTCCTGATGAATGGTTTGCAATTAACAAAGAGATACAGGCTGGTGACAAATTAAAGGAAACGCCAACATGAAGCGAGTCAATACATCTGCTAACATCGTTCTTACAAGATCTATCCCTTCGTTTAGTGTTTTGATGGCCCGCTGTCTGACATGTTGCTCCAAAATCTCCCATAAGTTGAGATCTGGAGAATGACACTTCATTTTCACAGCCATCAAACCATTCACCTTCTTGCCCCGAGCTACCACTTCCATCCACGTGGACTGATGGGTCAACATAACATTAGACATTAAGGCGGGAGATCGGTGGGACATTATTGGGTCAAAACACCTAAAGAGTCTTTGGGGAAATATCAGAAATGTGTTCTTTTCTCTAAGCAGCTGCACAAGAACAGGTGTCTGTGTGTGATTGACAGCAGCTAGCTAGCTTGTAGTGAGACGGATGCATTATTAACAACCTGCAGTGTAGCCTGTAGCTGGTGGGCATACAGTAGGTTGGTAGAAATGGCTTTGAGTTGGAAGGACTGAAATGGACAATAAGATTATTGCAGGTAACTTTTAAAGGCATTGTGCTGCAGCTAGGTGGCTAATTAGCTTGTTAGCATTGTATGTTGTTCCATGGGTGCTACCAGAAATATATAGCGTGGTGACAAATTAAAGGAAAAACCAACATAAAGTCTCTTCGTAAAGGGTTCTTCCAAAAGATATTCCTTCATTTGTTGTGTTGGTGGAACATCGGCCATCAAAAGCCATCATATAAGATTCCCGTTCATTTTTACAGTCATCAAACCATTCAGTCAGACTTTTTGCACTATAGATAGGAGCATTGTCATCCTAAAAGAGGCTACTTCTATCAAATGTATTGATTTACAGTGATCCTTCCCTCTAAGGAGACCAATCTGACCGAGTGTTGCCTCGTATGGGTCAAGATTTTCGGTCTTTCCTTTAATCTGTCACCTGTTTTTTATTCATGCTGCAGTAAAAACAAAACACAATTGATGCATCTGCTTCTGTTCTGGCTGCTCTCCCTGCAGCTCTCCTGCAACATGTACATTCAGGAAGCCACAGTGCTTCTTATTTATGATGGAGTTTGAAGAAAATGCTCCCGGCAGAAATTTGCATGCCTGTTTGTGCAGCTAGATAAAGCTCCACGCAGTCGCTCAGCTCGAGGGAACAAATGACCAATGAGTTGGTGTGGACCCACAATGCACCATAATGAAAGGCTATAACATAGATAATCATTCCCCCGTGGAAAATGCAATCGTGGCGCTGACCCTTTGATACCAGCAGTGAGTTCTGGGTCCACAGTGAATCTCATTTACCGACACAGACCACAAAGAAATAAAAGAGAGGGCGGCGGCGGCGTGAGAGAGACTGATAATGAGACGACGGGAGTACTTTTTCATTTAGTGATGCTATTAAAGCTACTGAAGGGTGTAAACTTAATGAAATGAGCTCAAACCATAGTCCCATCTAGATATTAATTTAACACAAAGGTTGATACTAGACGTGGGAATCTCTTTGTTCGGCTCAAACGCTTGCCGTCTTTTTAATCGGGGAGTCAAATAGTGAGCACTTCAAGTCACCTGTTGGAGGAGTTTTAATGCTAAAAGCCGTCACGTTGATGAAGTTTGAAGATTCGGTGTTGAGGATGCTGTTGTCTTGGCTGCTGTGGGGTTTGGTGTTTTGCCTTTTTAATACCGGATTCAGGCGTTTTTTAAGAATTGGACAGATGGCGCGCTGCTGGGATTACATATTAAAATGTAACACTGATGAGTCCATAGCAACTGACAAAAACTGACAATTAGTGTCCCAGTGGCGCCGCCGGAACTGTCTACATGTTAAACACAAAGAAATCACCAGGACGCCGGCATTACTGGTCATTTACTGTTCATTACTTTTTTTTTTCGGATGTCAAAAACTTCACTCAACACTTCTGCTCTTCCCGTCTGGAAACTTTCTCTCTCGCTGTTGAATGCATTTCTGTTCCATACAACACGACCAAAAAGCTGCTGTTCTGTACTAACGCTGGCGTTTGTTTGTTGTGGTGTTTCCAGAGGAGCAGCTGAAGGAAGAGGAGGAGGAAGAGGAGGCGCTGACGGGAAAAGACGAAGAGGAGCGGCGCATCGCTGAAATGGGCCGGCCCATGCTGGGGGATCACGTCAAACTGGAGGTCATCATAGAGGAGTCGTACGAGTTCAAGGTGAGGCTTCGTCTTTGTGTGGTCCGATCGGAGGTTAATCAGTTTGGCTCAGATGGGGAGTCTAATTAATGCTTTGTCTGAATGAGTGTGTGTGTGAGGATGCAGGCTTTATGTAATCCTCTTGACGTTTGCATTTCGAGTATTTTAGTGCCACCTTTTGGTAAGTTTCTAATCACTTCCCAAAACAGTGAAAAAGCCAAAAAGCCCTGCTGGATTATAGCAGTGAACTGGCTCCAGTTTGCTTCAAATCTGGCACATCACTCTAAACTGTGACCAAAACACTTTCTTTTTTCTGTCATGGTGTTCTGCACTTCACCCTGTCCGTCTCTGTTTAGAAGTTCATCTACGAAATAACCACACGACTCACACGTGGTCTTGAACAATACGAGGATGTCATTGTGCAAAGGCAATCGGTTTAGTGATCAATAAACATATTTAATATTCACATAAATTTGGTAAAAATCTGGCAGCAAGGGTGCCGGAAAAAAGGCATTTCAAAAAGGTGTCATACGGTAACGTTTAAAATCTGTGACTCTGATAAAAGTCGCAGCAAATATCTGTAAATTAATTATATTTTTAGCTGATTTTGATAAAGCAGTGTTATTGTACAGCCACACATTGTGAAAGAATTAATTAGTTTTTCTAAAAATACTGAATTTTAACACTTCTAAACAGTCAACTTGTAAATTAATAAATTTTTTCTCTGATTTTACTTTTAAAAAAATCTATAAATATTCACCACTTTTATTTATAGCTTAGTATTTGTTTAACATAACAGCAAATATCTATAAAAACCAGAATACCGTCTTCTTCGTTTGGGGTAGTCGTGCTTTGACAGCTCAATAACGACGGATCGGTTCAATCTGGAGAACACAACAGGAACAAGCACCATTTATTTGATGCTCTCATGTCTTCTTGGAGTAGCGTTCTTCTCAGCTTGCCGTTCGGGCTTACGCAACAAACGGCAACCGTCTCCCTTCGTGTTTTAACAAACTTGAAATTGGCGTTTGAAGCCGTTGCGGCAGAAACAGAAAAGCTGAAATTGCCAATTAGAGGCCGCTTCTGCATCCATCGGCGCCGCCTCCCGCGGTGGGAAAGGAAGCTAATGTGCTGCTTTGAGCGCGGCGTCGCTAATGTGATAGTTACTGATGGTACGGACGCAAAAGTACGAAAACCAGCTCGAAATTACCTCGCTCATATATTAAACTCTTACGAACCTGTGATGCATGCAGGAAGCGATTGTGTAATTGTTGTGTACACACTGTTTCCCGGCTCTCCTTCTCCCACGCAGTCTCTTAAGACAAGCGTTGATGTAATTACCATCCATGTAACATATTGTCTGTGTGTGTGTGTGTTTGTGTGTGTGTAGCCGCTAATGCATGTTTTTTTGCTGCCGCTCCACCTACACGCTCGCTCCAGACAGACAATATGATGTATAATAGCATCCAGTAATAGCTCGCCACTTGACAGGACGCTATACTTTTGTCAAGTAGTTCAGCGCATGAAGTTGTACGTGTGTGCCGAGCTGGATCCTATAGTTAGTCTGCTCAGGTGGACGAGTACGACGGTGTTCTGACACAAGAGGCTAAAAGTTAGATCAGGAGGAAGTTTCTGGGAAGTTGAGGGGGTTTCCTTTTCAAGCAGACTCTGGTAATGGTGCTCGTAATGAAAGAAAGGAAAAATGTCGGAGCAGAATCTGATGTTCCAGCAGCAGAAATGAGTTAATTATGAGTCCAGAGCTGGAGGGAAAGAAGCTGGTCTCCTTCTGACTGCGTGTTTGACAGGTTATAATGTTATTACTGTTTCTTTCTGACTCATTATATAGGAAAGAGAAGGCAGGTGTTATCATATAAATAAGCTGTATGCAGTAGAAGTGTATGCAATCCTGTGCAATGGAATTCTAGCACATCTTAATAACTGCATTATTTCCAAGTTGAAAAGTAGAATATTCCCCCTTAAAAACATTTTGAAAGACTATATTGAAAATAAAACCACTACAGAAATTCAAGACAATAGAAGTGACTGATGTGATCACTGACGCATGAATAGGAAAACCTGTCATCACTGAAACAACTTTGAGCTCACTTGCAACTTTATATTAACCTACTTGTGTGGACATGGAGCTGTAAACAACTGGACTCTCTCAGTTTTGTGCCTATGGACTGTGTCTGCTGCATGTCTGCATTATGGCTTTACATGGAGGGGAATTACCAGAGTATTTCAGAGATCTGATTGATAAAATCTATCTGAATCTGAAAAACAGGCGTGTGAATTATCAGTGTGACGGCTTAGACAGTGTAAAGGACATTGCCTAAAGCCAAAATCTATAAATGGCGCCCAAGAGGAAAGAAACAGGCTGCAAGGTGGCTCAGTGGTTAACACCGTTGCCTCGCAGCAAGAAGGTCGCCGGTTCACGTGCAGAATTTCTCGTTTTATACAAATCTGATTGGTGCTAATGCTTTATTATGGGGACATTTCAAATGAAACATGCAGAATAAAGTGATTTTTTATTAATAGAACTTAGATTTGGTGAAGTTTTAATGACAGATGAGTCGTCCAAGAACTGTCAGATGGTTGAAGACAGTCGTAGACAGTTTGTGGCTCTGATAAACGGTGTAGCTTTGGTGATTTTTTCAAGTGTAACATGTCTAAAATAGGGGCTTCAAGGTGGATCGGTGGTTAGCACCGTCGCCTCGCAGCAAGAAGGTCGCCGGTTCGCATCCCGGTGAGGACACCCGGGATCTTTCTGCGTGGAGTCTCCATGTTCTCCCCGTGCAGCGTGGGTTCTCTCCAGGTTCTCCAGCTTCCTCCCACAGTCCAGAAACATGCTGAGGTTAATTGGTGATTCTAAATTGTCCGTAGGTGTGAATGTGAGTGTGCTTGGTTGTCTGTCTCTAAGTGTAGCCCTGTGATAGACTGGTTACCTGTCCAGGTGAACCTGCCTTCACCCTGAGTCAGCTGGGATAGACTCCAGCCCCCCACGACCCTAGTGAGGATTAAGCGGTGTATAGATGGATGGATGATTGGTATAAACCTGGCTGGGACGACCACAGTCAGTGCATAGTGAAGCATAGAGGAAGTGTGATGATATGCAGAAGAGCAGCGTTGTGATTACGGTGGAAATACCAAAATACTGGCTCGCAAGATGACTTCTAGTCTGCAGAAGCGCAGCAGAGGAGGAATATTCTAGTATGATAATGATCTAAAGCACATTGCCAAAATTCACACAAGCGTCTAATGAAGAAAAAAAAAAAGTAAAAACTATGATCTCGCCAAGTGTGTCAGCTGACTTGAAGCCAGTAGAATCCAGCAGCTAAAAAACTTGTCTCTGCAGAAATGTACGCACCACTGGTGTCCTTCATGCTGAGAGAGATAGAGTCTGTCATCAAAAGTAAAGGTTGGTGTTTAAAAAGATAATATAAAGAAAGGTATAATGACTTCACTGCATTGAGCTCTCATTCTGAGGCCTTTATTTTTAATTTACTAAATCTGGTGTCAGTATGAGTGAGAAAGAAAGTCAGGATGGAGTTTGTAGCAGCACATACTGGAAACATGTCAAACATTCACTCCTCCGCCTTCATGTGTGAAATGTGCAAACGCGTGTGCAAAGACACACGCACACAGATAAAGTACACATGTGGAAATGTGTTTTACACCCAGGTTAATATCATGCAAAGAGGGAAGAAGTGAAAAAGAAAGCAGCAGAGATAAAAATAACAGTGAACGAGAAAGAAGGTATTACAAAAAAAACGTTAAATAAACACTCCACATACAATAAGCAGCGTAAAGCCGTGCGTGTGTGTGTGTGTGTGTGTGTGTGTGTGTGTGTGTGTGTGTGTGTGTGTTCACAGCAGCAGCAGCAAGGCACTATTTACACCCCTAAGCTCCATTCAACACAATTAGCATCCCGGTTTCTCTCTGAAGTGGAGAGAAAAGGAGAAAGAGAGAGCAATCCCCACCGCTCAGCTAATTAGTGTGTGATGTGTGTGTGTGTGTGTGTGTGTGTGCATACCGGTGCTTGTGTGTTATCTCAATCTGCCATAGTTTCTTCCTTTTGAAGAAAACAACAAAGAAAAATATAAATACTCTGAAAAAAGGTGACAAGGAAGGAAAACAAAGAGAAAGGTGGTGAACGGTGGCAATATGTAAAGAGGTGTGGAAGCAAACAAATGTGCGGTTGATAGAACAAGCCGAACATGAAAACATACGCTTAAATGTACGCTCCGTGTATATTTGAAGTTGGAATGAGCTTATAAAAGATGGATGAGAAGTTGAAGGATTGATTGTGGTCAAATCCATTTATTCAGTAGCTGTACTGGCTTTATTCTGAAGAGTTTTGCAGAAGAGATGGATTCTGTCCAAGCTGAGCAGCAGGAACGGTGCACCCTGGACATGCTTTCCATCCAACACACGGCTAAAGCCCCGTCCATCCACATGTGCAACAATTTGCTCATCGCCCATCACTTTGAAGCTGACAGTTGGACACTAGTAGCTCTGACTGTCAAAGTGAAACAGCCGTAATAAACAGTATTCACCTCCTGGATGCATTGAAACATGGTCAAATTAATTAGGCTTTTTTTGACAAGAAGTTGCAAAAAAAACAACTCTTTTATGTTAAAGTGAAAATAGATGTCTACAAAGTAATGTCAATTAATTAAAAGGCATGTGGGAGACTCTAAAGTCAACCGGAAGAAGGTTCTTTCATCAGTGGAGTCCCAAATTAAGCTTCTTGGCCATCAGACTAGACACTACACCAAAACCTGCACATCAACAAAAACACACCATCCTTATCATGGAGCACGGTGGTGGCAGCATCATTAAGGGGGGTTGCTTCTCAGCAGCAGGCTCTGGAAGGCTGGAGTGTAATATGAATAGAGCAAAATATAGTGAAATCCTGGAGGACAACCTGATGCAATCTGCAAGAGAACTGCCTCTTGGGAGAAGATCTGTTTTATAGCAAGACAGGTGGCCGAGTCAGAGCCCAGACTTCAATCCAACTGAGAGTTTGTGTGTCTGGACTTAAAAGGGGCCTCGTGATCCCTGTATTACCTGAGAGAGGTTGAGCAGTTTTGCAAAGAAGAAGGGATGTAATTGCAGGTAAATAGACTGACTCAGACCTATTCACACAGGACCAACGCTGTGATTGTGGCCAAAGGTGCATCTATTTAATGCAGACTTAATGGGGTGGATACTTATGCAGCCGCTTATTTTACATGTTGTGTTTTTATCTAATCGAGTCCTTCTTGTAACTTCTTGTCAAAAAACACCCAGGATTTATTGTTTAAAAGCAATAATAGAAGAAAACTTCCAAGGTTTATATCTCTTTTAGGCACTGTATTCCCCACCCCATGTGTTTCAGAGTGAAGCTGACCAACACTTCACCAGTTACAGTTAACTCAGTTTTATTTCTTGTAGTTCACAGACGTACGCTTCAGTAGTTAATGGATCCGTCGTTCACTATTAGTAAAATAAATACCCAACAGCTGTGATGAAGCTCCGGGCTCAACGCTAAAGGGTGTCACAAATGATCAAAGTTTATCATTTCTACTGTGTTTGGTAGCTTACCTGCACAGCATCCAGGCTCCATAGCTCGCTAACCTGTTTGACAAACTTTCCATATGCCAACGATTCCAGAAACCCAGGCGTCATGTTTTCAGTGTCTGATGTGGTACGTTGCTTCCTTTGCTCCCAGTGGTCGTTCCCTTAGAGCTGAGATTAGACTAAACTCAGTACCTGCCAATGATTATTTCAGCTGCTAGCTCTGCATATTGTTTCACTGACATCCCAGGGCGTCTGGTTGCCGCGTCGCAGCTGGTGTTTTTCTTTGTGAAAACCTACCTCCAAACTAGAATCGCCAATTAATCCAGCAGGTGTGTCTTAGAACTTTGAGAGGAAGCCAGAGCACCTGCAGAAAAACCCGTGTAGCAACAAGGAGAATATGCAGACTTCACACAGAACGGCATCCAGCGGGTTTAAACTCAGAACCGTACAGTTGGAGGAAACTGGATTTTGAATTCTGGCGGAGATCAAAAGGAGATCCCATGTATGATGGATGAAATGATGCAGAGGAACGGTGCTGCGATCAGTCCTGAGGTTTAATATTTCATTCAGTGAGTTGGTCCAAGCTGCTGTGTGTGTTTGCACCATTTAGAGTTTAAGAGTTTAAGCAACCAAACAGATGAATCCAAACGTGGCAAAGGGCTAATTCCTGTTAATGAATGGTTTTATGATAGAACATCTGGAACAGTCAGTGCACAGACTAATTACCTGTACTTCCTTTGACAGAACACGGTGGACAAGCTGATAAAGAAGACCAACCTGGCTCTGCTGGTTGGAACCAACAGCTGGAGAGACCAGTTCATAGAAGCCATCACTGTCAGCGCAGGTAAGTGTTTATCAGTTCAGAGTTCGGCTCGGAGCTCTGACTGGAGTCATCCGAGGTGGTTTCGTGAAGCAGATGTGTGTGCGACGGAGTGTGCGGCCGTATGAATTCATTTCAGTGTGAACAGCTGCAGTTTTACAGTCTGCTGAGCTCCCCGGCGTCCTCCGCTAACGATCAATATAACCAGAAAATATCAGAGATCTCATGTGTGTGACGTCGCTCTCTGTGTAAAATGAAGTGGAGTGCTTTCATAGTTCCACCGAGTCAAGTGTCTGCATGTGTTTGACTGGAGCCCGGACCGGCCTTTGATGGTTTGGACGGACAAACAGGGAGCAGATGGGAGATAATGTTGAAAGACTGTGCGAGTTTCATCCCTCGCAAAGACACAAGAACGAGGATGTGTGTTTGCGGGAGAGAAAGCGACGCGAACAGGAACCGATGATGGCGGTTTTTAGAGAGTGTCATCAGCTGCGGGATCGGATTAGCTAAAATCCCAAACTGGCCAGCTGATTAAATCTGCCATGACAACCGCTGGTGTTAAAAATCATCCCTCCCTGGAGCTGATTCACGAGCAGGCCTTGACCAAGCGAGCATAAAAAGGTACAGAGACTCCCAGCGCAGCTACGAACGCTTCAATCATTCCGCGTCATGAAAGAAGCCGCCGCCAACGGCTTCGTGTGCAGCGTTTCTGATGCCTTTTCGGTGGTTTCGCGTGCTGCCGATTCACTGCAGAATCCAAAACAAAATTCCTCAAGGGGACAAATAAAGTTTACCCAGAGCTTGATCTTTAAAGACAGGAATATTTAAAACTAATGTCACGTCACTGTCAAAAGCTGCTATGAGCCGAGATGATGCTAATGTCCCGTGAAGATGGAGAAAGAGAGCGTCAGACAATGCATTATGCAAACCGAGGCTGACAGAGAGAACAGAGCATGCAAGCAGTGTGAAAATGCCTTTGAGAAACATGACTAGTGTGGAGAGGAAAAGTACATCAGTGAATGGGGATGTGAGGCGTGGAGTAAAAGATGTGTGACGACAAAGTACAAAAAGGGAACGAAACATCAAAAGAGCAACGAATGAGGAGAGAGCGGCGGTGGAGAGGAAAGGGACGGAGGAGGACGCAGGTCAGAGGACTGGAAAAAGAGAAAGCGGCAGCGTTTTTTCAGATTCACTGCAGAATCTTCACAGTTCATTGGTTCCTGGGGGTGATTTGCCCTCTGGAGGCCGGACGACATCACTGCAGCTCGTCAGTGGGAAGGGAGAGAGGACAATATTTGGACGGCAAATTCTGGCTGCATTGATGTTTTTAAAATTCACTGGTGGAGCTGATTAACAGTCTCTCCTGTCAGTCACTTTGTTTGTGGATTTCACCTGAAACAGACTTCAGAGCAGCAAACACCTGGCTCTGACCTGGAAGGAGAAGCTGAGCATCGTGGGGTTTATAGCTCGAGTCGACTGAGGAGGATCTTTCCCAAACCTCCATCGCAGTCTGTCGCACTCACAACAGAATGAAGCACCCTTCATTAAGGTGTAGGGTGTAAATACAGCTGCGAGCTTCAAGAACCGCTCTCAGGCAGAAAGCTAATTTACTCCCTCTCTTCTTTGGTAGCATTTCCTTTATAAAAATCTTATGAGCTGCTTGGTTTTTGCAACTCATTACATACAATTTGTAGACCACAATGCAGTATTTTTGATGACAGCTGAACCTTTAAGCTGCTGACCTCTGTAGGATTAAGTCTCGTCTTGGGAACATTTGTTGG
Source organism: Stegastes partitus (assembly GCF_000690725.1). Taxonomy (NCBI): domain Eukaryota; kingdom Metazoa; phylum Chordata; class Actinopteri; family Pomacentridae; genus Stegastes; species Stegastes partitus. The sequence goes on along the minus strand of NW_007578523.1, from coordinate 177,549 downwards.
CAACCCAACAACCCTCCACACAAGTATTTAAGTAAAGTAGTTCAATGTTAAGTGGATTTTCTGCCAGATTATGTTTCTTTCTTTTATCGTGTTATTGTCGCTCCTCTTCGGGTAACCAATTACATATTAGATGGGGCATGACTCCTAATCCTGGTATCCCAGAAAATGGATGCAAAGATGTAGCATATGGGCCATATTTGAACCCAAACCACGATATGTTTAAGAACCTGAACCAAGTAATTTTGGTGTTTAAACTTAACCATGCTTCCAACATGTAAAAGTCTTTACCAAATCATGATATTTACCTAAACCTAGCCACAAAATGTTGGTGCCCAAACCTAACCAGAGTGAAAACAGAAAGAAAAACATTTACAGAAGAAGAGCCTGAAGATCTTCCATCCATCACAGGGCACTATCCCTAGTTTTCTGGGTGAAAGTCTGGTTTATGCCTCCATCTGTCCCTCCTACTTACCTACCAACCTTCTAATCTGGACGTAGGACTAACAGATTACATCTACTCTTGAATGAAATGACATCCCCTTAAAACTTAATAGAGAAAGAAGTTTGTTTATATAGAAATGGATTTTCTGGTGACATTGTGGGATGTTCCACGTTTGTATTTGCTGTTTGAGGATTTTTTTATAACTTATGTCCAAACCCAGTTAATTGGTCTGTTATGGCACCTAATGTGGCCAACCCTCCACATGAATGGAGAGAAGGTGTTGGGAGTAGTTTGAGAAAGATGGATAGCCTGGAACTGTCCACCATGTTGGACAGCAGTAACTTCTTTAGGTCTTGTTGTTGTGACGTTGCCAGAAAAAGTTCCTGCTCCATTTGATCACCTGAACCTGCTGCTGTTAGGTGGATTTTAATCTGCATGCTAGCAGTTTTGTGTCTTTATGCTAAGCTAAGCTAGTGACCATTATCTTTATATCACTAATTCTCTGCTGTGTAACTAAGTTTCACAATATGCTAATGGCACATTGTACAATACACCTTAAGCTGGAGTAATTTTAAGACTATTTAAAGGATGCACTGAGCAATGCAATCTTTGAACACGTTTGAGACGCGCTGGTTGCGTTGCCCTTCATACCGAACACAGAAAACAGTCGTGGGGCTCTAATGGATGCTGCTTAAAGTCTGACTGTGACTTTGCGTTTTCACAGGATATAGCAGCTACGGATTTGGCCGTAGCAGCATGTCAGTGATTATGGCCGAGGTGTGCCAGGCGCGATGCAGCAGCCCGCTGCCAGAGTTTGTTGCCTTCGCGTCCCAAGCACAGTGGGTGGACGTAGCACAAGTTTTCAGGAGAATTTGGAACGCGGCGCTGTGTGTGTGGACACTGTTGATGGAAAACATGCATAAATCAAACCGCCTCCAAAGTCCAGCAGGGATAACTTCAGCTGCAACTCTTTTCATGATAAAGGGATGGAGCGGTTAAATCTCCCCGCACGGCCTCACCTTTAAAACAAGCATTTGTTTTTAGCAGCATTTGATTTCTTGGCACATGTCAGTGCATGTTGTCAACAAAGTCTGGGATGCCTGCAGATGTCCACAGAGGGAGGTGCCTTGCAGACTTAGGCAGTTGACAAAACTTGCATTACGTGGACCCTCGCAGAAACTGACCTTTATTTGGTATTTTAGCTGAGCAATTCCAGCTCCTACCTGCTGTTCTTGCACATGGTTCAGCTGTAAGAACCTGTTTTGAAACCCCCCCAGGAGCAAAGCTGAGTGTGTTTTGCTGCTGTTTTGTGATATTCAAGAAAAAAACTGTACTTTGTTCATTTCCCACAGCTTAGACTGTCTGAATACATCAACAATAGAAGCTTACACTCTCCTAAGCTGCACATACAAGCAGAATGACTGTCGCTGTGAGCACAGTTAAACTGGAGCAAAACAGTTTATTTATATAAAATGGTGCAGATAATGCACAGTTGCATAAAAAAACAATCCACCCAATTTACTGCTGTGTTCAAAACTGGGTTTCCATGAGGCATTGTTTGTCAGTATCCTGCTCAATCACTTCAGTGTCTTCAAATAACTTTATCCTGTGTGTGTGTGTTTGTTTGTGCTTTAGTTAGCCGGCCTGTCAGCCAGCCTTTGTTGGCGAGCTGATGCCATTAATGAAAAGGCCTGTCTTTGCTCTCTTATCTGGGATTAGCTTGTCGAGGCTGACAGAGTGCTGTGTGAGTCTGTTTGTGTGTGTTAAAGACAGAGCTGTGTGAAGGTAGCCAGTGCAGTTTCCACCACACATCGAGCTTTTGTTGTTGGACACACTCCTGCTTTCACACACATGTACAGTACGGCTTTATTCTGTTGTTTTTACACACAGACTGACAACGATTCAGTCATTTACATGCCTGCAGACTGCAAGAGGGTCAACCGTATGCAGCCGACATGCAGAATCAGATTCAAAACAATGTCGATTGTGTTTTCAAGGCCTGTAACCCTGAAGCTGATTGGATTGTGGGAGCTGAAAGATTACGAGCTGATTGGATGTTTGCAGATCAAACCGGCAGTTTACACCCAGCTGAGACTGAGAAACAATGACACCAAAAGAACTGAAATGAAGGTGGAGAGAAAAGTTGATGCATTAACTTTTGAAGATGCGACGAAAGTGAGCGTATAAAATACAGCGTGCAGTATAAATATTTGGTGTGCGCCCCGGGGAGCTGGGATCAATCGGAAATCAATTGCATCTGCAGTCATTATCAGCAGCTCCCATTGACTGGCTTTTACTACATTGCAGCAAGTCTCATTCACACCCGGCGTGTTTAGAACTGCTTGAGCTGCAGTGTTTCCTCTTTTGGCTCCTTTAATTTGGTCGTTAGGGTGACGCCAGCTTGTGCGGCACCGAATAACCTCGTCGCAGCTCCTAAAAAACACACAAGACTCATCGTTATTGAAGCACTTTGTGCCGTTTCACGAGTAAACAAAGTCCAAACGAGTCTACAGTATATGAATATTTGATCATAATGTTCACATTAGTATGTTTTTGTCTTTTGCTGGTAGCTTGACTAAAGAAGATCTCAGTGTCTTATGTAACGTATGTGATTACAGACTAAGCTTTTCTCAGTGTGCAGTATAGGAGGATAGAGATGCATTAAAGGACTTTATCTGGGTTTATCTTCCTCTAAACTAGATTGTGTTCTTGTTCACTTACGTTTCTCTGCTTTGCCCTCATTTACTGCACCACTTCTCTTTCCATTTTCTTCCATCGTCTCCCTCAAATCAAGTTTCTTATCTCGGTTGCGTATGATGTTTTTATGTGCTGTATGCATCTTGGGCGAAATAAGCATCCCATAGTTGGGCTTTAGCGCCTTAAAGCTGCAGTTTACTGATAAAAGTCTCAAAAACACAGATTCAGACGGCAAAGCAAACTTAGGGAACTTTCTGTATCGTTGTTTTTCTTCTTCAGAATTGGTTTCCAGTTCAAACACGTGTGGCTAACTTGGCGCTGTGTAACGTAAAGCAGCTTTGCAGTGTTTGAGCAGAGTCGTAGGTGAGCTGGTGTGCTTGAGACGACGGTTGTGAGTGTAGAGAGATTCAGATATTGCATGGATCCATTCTTTCTCGAGGATTGAATGGTGTAGAGTTACACCTGAGCAAACTTAATGCAAAAAAGGGATTATTGTCATGGGGGGGAAAAAAATAACCAAAATATACAACTTGCACAGAGATGAGCTTTTAGGAATCACATCAACAACCAGGAGGAGATTTTAAGTAAGGATCAGATTACAGACTAAGCTTTATTCAGTGTACAGTATAGCGAGGATAGCCGGGCAATGAATAAATTTAGTTGGGTTTATCTAAACATTATCACATTCTCGTTCACTTGCAGGACTTTACTTTGATTCCGTTTACTTCACCGCCTCTCCTTCCATTTCTTCCACACCCTCCATCAATCTGCCTTCCACTCCAACAACCAAACACAGGAGAAAAGTCAAACATTAGGTCATTGTCCTGTTGAATGCTGACAGGTTGAACTCATGATGAAGGCACGAGGAGGAAATGAGTGGACCTGGCTCTGACCAAGGACTATATATATGTAAACGATGGCTGTGTGCTCCTGTGACATCACCCACTGGATTCTGGACTGTTGTTGTGAAGCCTCGAGTTTAAAACTTGCCATTTTTACATTTTGAAACCGGATGCAATGAGCAAGGGGTGAATCTGACTGAGCACTGGAGGACACCATGCACTGCTTTGTTGCTTATTTTCATCTAACTGGGACCATAATTTACAAAATGAACATCATGCTGTGTTGAAGGAAACTTGAAACTAGCAGATGAGACCATAAATTAGTTAGGAAAATGTTTACTGAGGTAACAAATCAAAGGAGAAGTACGGTCATTTTCTCATAGACTCATATGCAACCAGAGGTACTGCCCCCTTCTGGCCACTCGAACCAATGCAGATGTAAGGTATTAATCTTTTATATACAATCTGTGTCTAAGGATAGATGGATTGGTGGAAGGATGAACTAACTAAACCTACTGAACTCCAAAAAAGCAGAAAAGAAAGACAACAGAGAAGGAAAAAGAGGCAAAATGGCTCCAACAGCTTTCATTCAGGCTGGAAGGTGACCAGATAGAAGGGCATGAAGTAATCTCTTGACAAATTAGGATGAAACCCCATCTGTGATTGCCAACATCTGATCTATTAGTTCTTGTGTTGTGGACAACCCCTGTGGACTTGACACTGTTTTTTTTTTTTTACAGTCTGAGCACACATGCACACACTCTCTCTTACACAATAAACCCAAATGGAGACATGCTGTAACTTGGCGGCTCATCCCTTCAGACCCACACTGCTCGTTCAAGGGCTTGAACAAGTCCATAGCGGCTGTCACTGATACTGTGGTGGATTTAATACACACACTGATAAGCTAGCTTCGTCTAATCTCATCTCTCTCTCTCTCTCTCTCTGGCTGGCTTGTTCTGCCTCTTATTCTCTCGCTGTCCCTCCCTCTATTTTCCTGCCTCTCTTTCTCTTATCTCCTCTCAAACATATTAGATTGAAACCAAGATTACAGTCGCTCTAAACAAGCTAGAAATGTTCCTTCGTCTTGGCCGAAGACATCAAGACAACTTCTTACTGTCTGTCTCATCCTCAGACCCAAAGCAGAGATCAAGATCTCGTGCTTAGAAGCCCTCCAGTTATTATTTTGGCAAAATAAATGGAGGGATGATTGCAGAATTGGAACAGCTTTTCAGCTAAGATGGCAGCCAGGAAAAGAAATTTAAAAATCTGCCAAGAGCTGACCTTCAGGTCACCGCATCATAACATCCATTTGGCTTGTACGCCGACATGCACACACATGCACACCAAACGCATGCCAGACCGTGACATTCATCTCAAAGCAAGAAACCTGCATTTAGCCGGGCTTGAAAGCCTCTCGAAATGTCAGTGTGCTGCTGCTGCTGCTGTGTGTGTGTGTCTGCGCTGACCTGTTTTCCCTCGTGTGTGTCTTTTTGTGTGCGCTGTGTGGCTAATGGAGAATATTCCCCAGATAAGCTGGCACAGAGAGACAGGAGGGGATTATGTGTGGCCTCATCACTGTGCACATACAGTATGCGACCAAGTTGGAGAGCGGCTTGATCCTGTTGAATCCTTTTGTTGTTACATGTATGAGATGTCGAATGCAGGGTTTCGCCTCATATGGGAAATGGAAATTTGCACCTTAACAGATAAGGCAGGGGTGTCCAATCCTGGATGTTTTAGATGTTTCCCTCTTCCAACACACCTGATTCAAATGATCAGGATCGCTATCAGGCTTCTGCAGAGCTTCATGATGAGCTGATCATTTGAATCAGAAGAGGGAAACATCTAAAACATGCAGGACTGTGGCCCTCCAGGACCAGGATTGGACACCCCTGAGATAGGGCCATGTGGTGAAAGGGTTGTTGGTTGCTGCAGTTTTTGCTCTGATCCTGAACCATAATGCACATAAAGCACTGTTAATCTGCAGCTTTATCGATCAAGAATTAATAATCAATAACATAAAATATTCTCGAGAAAGCTGGTTTTAAATTATTGCTGGAGGTTTAAAGGGCAAGAAAACAAGACTTTTGCCCAGGAGACGTGTTTCATTGTTTAGTTACTTTCGTTTTATGGCGTTTTTGGTCGCTGTTTGCTTCGTCTATGCTGCAAAAGTACTGAGTTAAGTTAAAACTTTTTAGGTAGGTTTAAGAAAAGATTGCGGTTTGGGATAAAATATATCAGTTCAAGAAGAATCTACAAAACATCTGGAAGCGTGTAAATGTTTGAATCGCTGTATAGAGGAGGATTTAATGTCAGGATGTCTGCATAAAGTCCATTTTCATTAGTTTACAGCACAAGAATACACATGATATAAATGCAAATGCTCCGATAGCTTCCTGTGTTGTTCTGGTGATGAGTCCTGCCCCGTGAGCAGCACCTAAAACCGGAAACTTTGCAGCCTTTCATGTGGAAATAAGTTCTGAACTGTTGGGATTACATATTGTTCTGTGCGCCTGGGCTGTTGTCACGCGATGATTTATGGGCGTACAGCACACATAAACAGTCCTGAGGGTGAAGTCGGACCCGCCGGTGTGATTAATTTGGCATAATGCTCCTGGCCCACAGGTGATTCTGGAAATTGTTGCAGGTTCGCTGAGAACATCATCACTCTTGTTGTGGTTGTGCACGGAGAGAAGGAACATGCTGTCGAAGGTAACCAAGAGATGGAAGGCAAAAAAAAATCCTGACATGCCTTTTGTGGACAGATGTGCTGCATCAGTGCTTCTCCACTAAGATTAATCAAGTTGGCCCATTAACCGGATGATAGCATGCAACGAGCAGCTTGGACACAGGACACAGCTGCTCACAAACTGTCGCGCACCGACAATCAATTTTCATTTCTTTAAACTTGTAACCTCGATCCTTCCCTAATTCTAACCAAATGTTTGGCTGCTCCACCAAATACCAAATCATGAAACACTCATTAATTTCAGACTGCGTGAGTTAAATGAAAAACAACAGCGTGGTATGAGCCTCGGTGTTTAACGTGCTCCTAACGAGACTGAGTGAAGAGCGCATGCAGGCAGGAAACAAAGGGACGACAAGATGGAGAGTAAAAAAAATCAATAGAGAGGAAATCTGGGGAGAGAGAGGGATTGTTAGGACAGAGAATGAGGAGGGAAAATGAACCAAAGTAAAAGAGATTTATGTGCAAGGACTCCACACTTGACTGCTCTCTAATTACTGAGTCCACATCGTGTTGTTCATCACACACTCCTCTGTGTGTTATTGGTGGTCGTGTGTGTGTGTCCACGCCCGAGGGAAATGTAGGTATTCAAGGAAGAACAGTAGAAGAAGAAAAATCCAGAGAAAAGGTCCTTACAGTCGTGTTTACTGAAGGGTTTCATGTTAATAGATATTATCTGAGTATATAGACGAGATGAAGAGAACAAATGAAAACATTTAGATTTGGGATCAATGTGTTTTTTTTAGGGCCGATACCAATTATTGGTGATCAGGGAGATAATTTGATGAGCTGATATACTGCCCAAACATTGTGAAAAAGTTTAATATTTCCCATCAGTTATTTAAGAAGGTGCAAATTTTATATATTCTAGATGCATTTCATTTAAAGTGAAATATTTCAAACCTTTTTGAAATGAATGAAAATGAAAAATACTTTATTTATCCCAGAAGGGAAATTCAATAATTAATTAATAATTAATTGATAATAAATGCAATTTTTTAAAAAATTTTGTTGATTATGTCTCACAAAAAGCTCATGAAAATCAGAAATCCAGTCGAATATTTAATGTTAAGTTTGAGTAAATTACTATTTAAATAGTATAAACACGTGTATGTCTTAGTCTAGTTCATTGCACAACCATAACTAACCCTAATATGCTGAGGCATACGTTAATTCATTAATAAAGATTACTGGAGCCGAATATTTATAAAAGAAATAGAAATAATCAGAGAGAACGCTAGCTTTTTCTCCTGTATTTATTTCTGCTGTTCTTCTCTGTTCAGTCACTTTTATTGTCCATTTAGGCCAAACTCTTAAAGTATTATTTGTTGTTATTATTTGCGGCCTCCTAACTTAGCTGCTAGCCGTTAGCATAGCCACTGTGAAAGTCGCTAACGTCCTGATTTGTGGTGATATTTTGCGTTTCTTGCTCAGTTTCTTGCCGGTTGAGTCGCTTCTAAAGACATTTCTGTCAGTGAAAGCAGATTGTTTGAGTTGATCTTGCTTGAGAAAGATGTTATCCAGATAGCGTTAGCCACAGGCCTGACCGCTAGCCTCCTGGTGATGCCATTAGCCTAGCAGCATTAGCAAAACAAGTCGATTACTCATTCAGTCATTTTCAGCGTAGAAAGTCGAGCATTTATGTTATTATATTAAGAATAGCTTAATAAAAATAAGAATACCAGCCCCGATAATTAGTCGTGTATGCATTAAAATTGTTCTTATTTATAAATGCTAATAAAACCAATGCCAGCGCTCTATATTTAATTTATTTTGTAATGGAGTTTTGATACACACCAGGTAGAATAATGAGCTCCTTTAGGCTGAATGTCACAGTTTCTTGCAAAAAAAATCCTCTTTTTATCGGTGTCTCTTACATTCAAGTCCCCACCTGTGTGTCCTTTCTGTGCACCAACCGTAATTTGCATTCTTTAGATGATGAATGACAACGAGCGGTTTAATTGATTTTTTATTTGCTGACTGACTCGTCATAGTCGGCTCCTTCAACCGACGGACGCCCAAAGAAAACCGATTTAAACGCACTAAATGATGAATTTCTCCAGACGGACTCTTCAGCATTTCAAAGCTTTTTGAACTTTAAAGTTAATTGCTGATGATTTTTATTTCATGCCGCGGCGTGTTGAGGGAAAGATTCGTCCTGGTTTCGCTGTCAGCTGTCTGTTTGAAGGCCTCCAGCGACTCTGGCGCCTGACAGGCCGACTCAGGATGACAGGACCAGCCGAACATGAATATAAACATGAGCACGTCAGCAGGAATCCTGACAGACACGTCGTCACACAGCTGTCATAGTACAGTAGCGCTACGGCGGTGTTGGTTTGGTCCAAGTTAAAATTCTGCTTCACTGTACAGCTGCGTAGAATCTGTTTTTTTATCTACAGGACAGACAGGACTTTGAAGATCGTGGACACGTCTTTAAGAATGCAGGGAGGTTTGTTAAAAGAACAAGAAGCCTCTCCAAACTTCACTTTTGACAGCGACTTAGTTCTGTGACTCGACTCAAATCATCAGTGTCAGAGAATCGCTAACGAGAGGCACAAATTGGGGGCTTCGATTGAAGACGAGCAGATGAATGACAGGCTGTCTCTCTAGCTGCTGTGTGCCATGTTCCCGACTGAGCGCCGGGATTCTGTGCACGTCTTGGGTTAAGTTCTCCTCATTTTTGTTTGCACAGCTCGGGTGACGGAGTCGTATGAAACCCGACATGGCGTCGCTTTCTCTTCTTACGTAATAGGAAGTGATTGAAGGGTCATTTCTGAGCAGCTCTGGGAGGGTTTGTTTCTGCCCGGCAGCTTGTTTGGCCACATCAGTTTCAAACCCTGGTGTGTGTTTGTCCAGAAATGTGTGAATGACACTCAGAAGTCTCCCGAGCGTGGACACACACCACGCAGACGTGGACACACACCTCGCAGACGTGGACACACACCACGCAGAC
>NW_007578523.1:161764-167845 GCF_000690725.1 Stegastes partitus | reverse complement strand
GTGGACACACACCACGCAGACGTGGACACACACCACGCAGGACATTTATTTCCATTGATAACTAATCCGTTTGATTGTTTTCTCAATCAACTGATGAGTTGTTTGGTCAGAAATATGCCCCTCAAATGTCTTGTTTTATCCACAACCAAAAGATATTTAGTCATACAGGAGTAAAGGAAGCAGAAAATGTTCAAATGTATAGACAATTATGACTTTAATAGCTGACAACTGATCGATTAATTGACTTACAAGGATGTATAAAGAACAAGGAAGATCAGACTTCCACTTTCTTTGTTTTACATGAACTTATTAATCGATTACAGAAATAGCTGATGATTGATGTAATCAACTAATCGATTAATCGATGTTTTATTGCAGCAGCATTACTAATACATGTGAAGAAATAACACAATTTGCATGTTCAGAAAGCTGGAAACTGATTTATGAACTCTCAAAACAGTCGATTCATTTATTAGTTGACAATTAATCGATTTATCGTTGCAGCTTTACTACAAACATGCAAAGAAATAGGAAAATTATCAAGTTGAAGAAGCTGAGATCAGATGGTTTCTACTGTTTTAACTTAGAATTCTTAATTAATTGTGCAAATAGTTGGTAATTAATTTAATAGCTGACAAGAAATCGACTCCGATTTGTGCAAAGAAATAAGAAAACATTTTGATTCAAGAAGCTGGAATCAAAGGAGTCCTACTTTTTTTTAACTTGAAGTTGTTTATCGATTATCGAAATAGTTAAGAAATGTAATATTTGACAATGAATCCATTGTTGATTTATCGCTGCAGCTCTAGTATAAATATGTGTTAAAGAAAAATCTTTAGATTCAAGAAGCTGGAATCAAAAAGTTTCTACTTTTTTCTTATCAAATGATTATCAGAATAGTTGACGACTAATTTATTACTTGACAAATAATCCATTGATTGACTCACTGTCATAATCATTAACAGCTTTATTATCAATATGTGTAAAGACATTTTTAAAAATATTCAGACTCAAGAAGCTGGAATCTACTTCCCCCCCCACCCTTGAACTTGATGTTCGAGTTGACGATTAATTTAAGAGTTGATCGATTAATCAATCGACATATTGCATCATCACTATTATAAATATGTGTAAACAGAGAAGAAAATATTGAAATTCAAGAAGCTGGAATCAGGATTTCTGCTTTGTTTTTTTAAAGAGAGTAATGGATTATCAGAATAGCTGCTGATTTATTAAATTATTGAAAAAAATTTAGATTTGTTGTTGCAGTTCTACATGTGATATATTAGTTTGGTTTTGCTTCTCAATAAGAAAGAATGAGAGCAGCAACCAGATTAGCATGAGATGCTAATTAATTAGCACCTCACAAAATTGAAATTTTCCTTTATAGTGGCACGTTATCATTTCTTTTTTTATTACCATCTTTATGTTAAGTTTGAGCTATTTTTTCAGTGCGGGTTGATTTTAAATAACTATTGAGCTTATTTTGATGATTTTATGTAAAGCCACAGAAGACCAGCAAACACTTCTTGAGGCCACATGAGGCTCCAGATAAACAGAAAAGAAAAGCAGACGTATAACGCAGATTGGTGTGAAGAGCCCGACGACGGCGTTTGGAGACTGACGGAAGGTTGTGGAGGGATGAGGAGGATTTAGAGGGATGAAACCAGAAAGTGACAGCGAATATTCAATTACATAAAGGCTATATCAGCAAAATGTGACCAAGAGTGAAAAGCGCGAGGAAGACGAGGGAAGGAGAGAAAAAAGCAGAGAATTACTTTGAGATAGCCACTTTATCAGCATAACGCCTAACTGAGCATGGACACCGAGAGACGAGGAGAGTGTCGGAGACGGCCAGAGAGAGACATTAAGGGGGATAGAGATGGAGCGTGAGCCGCAGGAGACGAAGAAAATACATCTTCATACAGACTTAAGTTGAATTGTTCAGCATTTGAAGCAGTTTTATTACCAAAAGAGAAACAATAAGCAAAATATTAAGTCAAATCAACACCAAAACAGACGCCTACAGGCCGGCTAGTGAAACAGGAAAACATTTACATCCAGACAAACACATGCTCTGAAGCAGCTTTTTATGGTTTTCGTGGGTCAGAACCTCCAATCAAGACAGAAAAAAAAGCAGGTCAGGGAGGTTTAAAGGTTCATATAGTTCTCTGTAGTTTCAGACATTAACAATCAACCCTCTGAACTCTCTGCTGTTTGTTGCTTTAGGCTCATTTTTCACTCCAATATAAAGTCCTGTACCTCTATGGAAACAGAACAAACATTGCAAGAAGTAGACGAAGCTCAAAACAGTCTCCTGTGCATGATAGCAAAGTCCTAATGCCATAAATCATGAAAATGAAAAAGTGAAAGTTGCATTTGTTCGATTGATTATTTTACAGAAGATGCAAAAAAAAAACTGTAATCAACATTTTTGAGATTTTTCCATGTGCTAAAAGGTGTTAACAATCATGGAGAAATAATGGTGGCTCTATGTACTACAGATATTAAGAAGAAGAAGAAGAAGAAGAAGAAGAATTTTATTTATAAAGCGCTTTTGGTCAAAGTGCTGTACAGACAATAAATCAAACACAATCAATAAAACAACACAATCCAACAATTCAGGACATATAGGATCAGGTGTATATGTGGGTCTTTAGCTTTGCTTTAGAAATATTAAATTAGATATTTTACTACTTATATTTATTTTATCTGATTTTATACTATTAGGCTGTGCAGTTCAGCCGAAAAGTCAAAAAAATTTTGTCATGCTGGTTCACTAGTGGCTTCTAAGTTGCGCCAAGGAGTGTGTAATTATTAGTTTTTTAAGAATTTCTAATGAGACATACTCGTATAGAACAAATGATTCTGATCAGATATCACTGGATGGCACACGAGTAGTTCAAGAACCATCAAAAAGTTTAAAAACTGACAATTCCATCAGTTTCACAGGTGCCTCTTCTGATAAATGGTGTAATTTTGGTGATTTTTTAAAAACAAAACGTCCCTTTTAAACCCACTGATGGGTTTTTTGGGGGGATTCAGAAGTGTTGAGATTGTTTATTCGACACTCAAGTCGAGAATAAACCATCTGCACTCGCGCTCTCATTAGCTGGCTGTTGTAATAAAACGCGGGAGGCGACTGGAGGAATGACCGTTAACATTTCTAACACTCCAATAAATGATCAAAGAAATCAGCCGAGTGTCATTAAAGTCTGACGCGGTCCCATCGATCATTTTAAACGCTCGTGCACCAGCTGTCATGAATGGGTTTAACGTGATTTATCAGGACGTGTGCAGGGTGTTTGTATTTATCATGTGTGGATTTGGCGTCAGATTAGCAGCAGACACCTCCTGACAAGCATCAAGTTCAGCAGCTTCTGTCTTTTCCACTGAGAGACGAATAAATTATGAAGCAAATTAGATATGAGGAGCATTCCCAATCTTGGCAGTGCTGAACTGTATGAGCCTTTAACCTTTACAGACCTTTAAGACGTGGACATACGTTTATAGAATTACTCATACTGTACACGTACTTTCCTGGACAATCCCATCCTCCCAGCGCGGTCACCCCGCTGTGTGATTTCCCTGCGGGTGCCAGCAGTGCGTACACGCCTCCACATCCGGAAAAAGAAAAAGAAACCAAGGCTGTGATGAAAGGGCCCATACAGTACAAACATTAACAGAAGTAGAACAAAAGTGAGAAGGAAATGGCTCCATTCAGCCGTGACCGACCGTGTGGGAGGCAAGGAGAGCTGCTGACAGTAGAAAAGAAAAGTGACATAACTCAGGTGGAGAGTCTCGTTTTATAATTCATGACTGTGTGCGTCTGTGCTTGTGGACGAGGCTATTGCTCTCTGCACCGATCCCCCCCTCCCCCCGCCGCCGCCGTTCATTTATAGTTTATGGTTTGAAACATTTATTTTTAATTACATTAAATAAGGTACGTGACCCCGGAGCACACTCCTGACCCCGTTAGAGATGATTAATCTTGGTGCTAATCCAGGCTAATGTATAGTTACTGCAGAAGACGCAGCCCGGATGTGGTTCATGACTCACGTGTAATGATTTAAATATCAGGCTGTCGCTGCGGCTTCATCCTGACAACAGGAGGTCAGCGTGCAAAGTGTTAACAGCTGCACTGATTGTGTCCAGGTGGTTCTTTAAAAATCTATAAATGGATAGAAAAATAGCAGCATTTCTCTGAATGCAAATATACAATATGAAACCATCAGATAAAGACAAGCACAAAGTCAAGTCGAGGTTCTTGTGTAGTATGAAATTGGAGTTTTTTCAGATCTGGGAAAAAAAGAGTAAGAAAAAATATGTTCCCAGACTATAGCTGTTATTCTGTTTCCTAAAATAAAATGTCAAAAATGATAATTTTCAGATCTGAAATTGATCAAACAGACAACCAAAGTGTTTACCGCTGTGTGAAAGAGTGAAGACCACTCAAATCCAGACATCCGCCACCAAATTAGTTTGAAAGAAAATGTGGTAATATGTTCGAATTGCATGTATACAAAAGATAAAAAATACTCTGATGTTAAGTTTGTCTGAACACTTCTAAGTTATTCACTGATCAGAATCAGAATCTTTTAATGTACAACGTAATTGGGTGCAGTCCCATTCAGTGCAAAGAACAACTATAAATTAACAAACAAACTGTGCCAGATAAAAACAAGACATGTGTAGAGCCTAGAAATGTATTTGAAAAATAAGTGACAATAGGTATAAAATGGGTCTAAACATGTGAGTATTTACAATAGCAGAGAGGAACGGAGGTACCTGAGAAATGCTTGTGGTAGATTACACCTGAGTACATGTGACATGTTGAGAAATGCTTGTCAGTGGATTCACAGGACTGGTGGTGGGAATGGATGATGTAGTTATCTGTAAAGTCAGCGTACTTCCTTTGTAGCTGCATTAGTTTTTTGTTCCAGTACATTTCTTTTATTTCTTATTGAGAGAGCTGAGATTCACCAAAGTCAAATCCCTTGTTTGGGTTTACAAACTTGGCCAATAAAGTTGATTCTGATTTTCTAGGACACTTGTTTAAGACATGTTATACTTCTTTTTTTTTTTTTTAAACCACCAAAGTGACACCGTTTATCAGAGCCACAAACTGTTTCCGACTGTCTTCAATCTTATGACAGTTCTTGGACGACTCATCTGTCATTAAAACTTCACCAAATCTAAGTTATAATAATTCAAAATCACTTTATTCTGCATGTTTCATTTGAAAATGTCCCCCATAATAAAGCATTAGCACCAATCAGATTTGTGTAAAACGAGAAATCCTGCCCTCCTTGGCACAAGGTGACTCACTTATGACGTGACAAAAATCAGGGACTTCTTGGTTGAACTGCAGGCTGTGTTTTTGCAGAGAGAGAGCAAAGGGAAATAATATAGTGAAACTCCGGGCAGGGATGTTGTTGCTCTTCCTTGTGGCTGTTTCACAATAGTACCTACAGCTACAGTCTTCTTTCAATTATTTCCTAACAAGCTATAAACAAAGAGAGCGTAGCGTACATCTTCACAGTTTATTTCATAATAACCACCACCCAGGTATTTGTACTGACACGGTGTCAAATACAGAAATATCTATAAAGTCTGGGAATCTGAAATGGAACATGTGTAGGAACCCCGTTTCAAGAAATGTCTGTTTGCTTGTTTTGATCATTTTAATGCCTCATCAGCACTTTGAATGTTAACAGTATGCAGCGAGTGAACGACACGCCTGAAATCAATACGAGATCCCGGCGTTCCTGGGATTCACCCAGTCAGCGCGTTTCACGGGAGCAGCAGGTAGTCTCGTTTATTCATTAGGCTTTTATAAATGGGGCAGAACAAGCGCCAACTGAACAGGGAGCGCATCGACTGCTAATAGCGTGTGTCTTTTATTAAGTGGAAAACGTAATTTGAATTTCGTGTTTCAACTCATTTCATTAGACGTTCAACACACACATGCACAAAACGAGGCCGACAGCAGCATACGGTTGGCTGTAGTCCATGTTCTGAGGCAATGATTAGAGTCTGGTGCTGATATCAAACAGGCCTGTCAGTCACTGGATCAGAAAT
>NW_007578523.1:141658-161224 GCF_000690725.1 Stegastes partitus | reverse complement strand
GTCACACCTTGTAGTTACATTCAAAAACACTCCTTATTAACCACCATTTGTCCGCCTTCAGCAAGTTCAACAAACCTCTACATGGCAGACCTTCTACCTGCACCTGTGCTTCACTTCTACACCGTTCCCTGCAGACAGATGCATCCTGTAATCTGGTTTATTCATGGACGGAGGATATCGAAGCTTCTGTAGCCTAAATAACTTAACAAGCTTTTTTCATGTCAACAATTAGCACTTTGTTTAAACTCTACCTTTGTTCTTCGTTGTCTCCCAGGTGAGGATGACGACGATGAGGAGTGCGGCGAGGAGAAGCTGCCGTCGTGTTTCGACTACGTCATGCACTTCCTCACCGTGTTCTGGAAGGTTCTGTTCGCCTTCGTCCCGCCCACAGAGTACTGGAACGGCTGGGCCTGCTTCGTCGTCTCCATCTGCATGATCGGACTGCTCACCGCCATCATTGGTGAGCCGTTAACGTTTGCATTTTGAGCAGCGACAGTAGATTTGGGCAAATCCAAACATGATTATTGAATGGATTCTTTTTTTTAATCCTCTGAACCCCAAATAGCACCACAGTGTTTTTAGCAACTGTGGGCTCATTTTTTACTGCAATATAAGATCCAACACCTTCATAACAACAATACAATCATGTCTATATTGCCATAAGTTGTAAAAAGAAGTAAAGACGGGTGAATTTCTTCATTTTTTTAAAACTCATAACATTTAGAAAGGACTTAAAATCAACATGTACAGCATTTGTGTCAAGTGTCTACAAGTGTCTAATCTAGTTTTCTCTGAATTGGACATGATTTTTACAAGAGAAATGTAAAATAAAGTCATTTATTAAACAATTTTAAGCTCAGATTTGGTTTTCCGAATGAAGGGCACATCACAAGTGTGTAGTTCAAGGACTGTGGGGAAAATCCAACAATTGTCAAGATAAGATTAGATAAGATAAACCCTTACTAATCTCACAGTGGAGAAATGTGCAGGGTTACATCAGCAAAGGTGAGAGTGCAAACATGTAGAGCATATCAGTGGAAAAATCTGACTAAACAAGACATTTCACATAATTATATGGTAAAAAAAAACAATATTGCACAGATTAGTCCATGAGTAGACAACACTGATCTAAGAACTACGATTGTGTACAGATTATATTGATATTGCACAGATTCTTTTACAGTTTCTGTCCCAAATAGAGTAAAATATGATGAATAAGTCAAAGCGAACACGCCTTTCAGATCTGCTCATGGGCTTTGGGGTGTCGAGGGTTGATCGTCATGGGGCACATCTGTGAATAAACAACATTTAGCATTTTTAAAAGTTTTCTTTATGAGTTCTAATTGTATTTAATGTCATTACAGGGGACCTGGCCTCTCACTTTGGCTGCACAGTGGGTCTGAAAGACTCGGTCACGGCGGTCGTATTCGTCGCGTTGGGAACCTCCGTACCAGGTGAGCACGTGTTCATGTACATGTATGTGTGCTCAGAGATGAGTCCGACTCTTCAGTTGTTTTAATAACCGTAGATCTCACCGCTGTCGGACTTCCCGCCATCTTTAATCAAAACTTTTCCTCTCTCTACATTTGGCATTTAGTTTCATAAGGTCATTATGAGCATATAATATCCCACGGTCTTCAATTTAGGAATAGATTTGTGTTCATCAGCGATCCCCTTCAGGGAGAGTACGCTGACATTTTCGGTTCTTTGCTTTATTTTTTCTTCCCATTTCCAGAAGCTTGAGAATTCCCATTTCTTTTCTCCAGTGTGTATTCTGCAGATTAAAGGAGACGGCTTTACAGAGTGCATTAATGACTGTTTCATAAACGGCTCATTAAAGCTCTTTTGAACAACAATCAAACAAATCAGTCATCTGTAATAGAAAAGGGAGTTAAGTTACTACATGCAAAGTTGTGGCAAAGTTAGAGAAAAAAGGGTGTCTGTGTAGATACAAGCATAGAAAACATGGATGTAGTGATCGGTGCGTCACTAACTGGTTTGTTGACTGTCTGAAGTTTGGCATTTGGACGTTGCCATCTTGTTCTGTTGGAACCAAATGAACTTGAGGATGCTGTGCATGTTGATAGGATAACAACGTGTCAGTTACTGATAGACTGCTGTGCTCTATCATCTAATTTACTCTCTATAGGACCACGTTTTACTAAATGAACATCACGTTGTCTTGAAGCAGACTTGAGAATAGCAGTTAAGACCATAAACCTGTTAAGAAAATGTTAATTAAGGTAACAAGTTGCTATTTTTAGGGCTCCTTCAGTATTGGATGATGTTCATTTTGCAAATTATGGTTGAATTTGGCTGCAAGGTGGCTCGGTGGTTAGCACTGTGAGGACACCCGGGATCTTTCAGTTTGCATGTTCTCCCCGTGCAGTGTGGGTTCTCTCCGGGTTCTCCGGCTTCCTCCCACAGTCCAGAAACATGCTGAGGTTAATTGGTGATTGTAAATTGTCCGTAGGTGTGAATGTGAGTGTGCTTGGTTGTCTGTCTCTAAGTGTAGCCCTGTGATAGACTGGTTACCTGTCCAGGTGAACCTGCCTTCACCCTGAGTCAGCTGGGATAGACTCCAGCCCCCCATGACCCTAGTGAGGATGAAGTGGTGTATAGATGATGGATGGATGAATTTGGGGTGAAACAGATGATAAAGCAGGGTATGTTTTAGGGCAGGGCGAGCTTATAATTAACACGTCAGCATCACTGTCCACATGTTCTCCAGTCAGACACACCCATCAGTTACTTTGTCCAAGTTTATTGGACAATTTAATAAATATAAATTCAAATTATGTAATTTAATCTCAAATTTTTATTTTAATTATTCTAGTGAGCAATTCGATTTTAAATATGTTCAGATTCACTTTATGGTGGCACAAATTTCCATCCAGACTGTAAATAAAAGATGCATCTCTACGTGTCCGACGCTTCGTTTCCGTCCGTAAGCCATTTAAACATCAAGAAAAATACACTCACAAGCAAAACTGAATAGACCACACAGCTCGTATTTTTTTTTCCTGCTGTTCACCGAGAGAGTTTTCACCACGACCGACCCACTGGTTCCCAGTCCCCCCGATGTTTTTTTATCTTTGTGGAAGCCTTTAAGACGAAGCCGGGCGGTCTGCAGACAGCTCCATGGATCATCCTCTAAACATGAAGAACTGCAACGGCTGGCTTAATACGTTTTAGACCTTGGCCCCAGTTATCACACACAAACACACACAAACACACTCGCTACACATGACATACAGCACATGATGCAATGCAAGATGTATAAGCTGCAGACAACTGTGTACCTTTTGGAGTCAGACACTCATATACCTGCAGCGCAATAGAGCTTGACGGAGACTTGCACACACACACACACACACACACACACACACACTGATACTGCTCCTGTGACCACCGTGTGTTATTAGCATCAGGCTATTTGTCATGTCAGGCTCAGGTGGTCTCTGTCCTCCCATTTATGGAGCTCGGGGATACGAGTGATGTGTTATATACTATTTCACGCACACGCACACTGTATACGTACACTTGTATTTTACACACGCACACAATAAAATGCTGTATTTGTGGAAAAACGCATACACACAGCTGCTTGAAACACACACACACAGACTTGCAGGCGGTGTGTAGAGCTGCCGAATGGAAACAAAGTGGTTCAGCCTTTCTGAGGCTCTCAGCCTTATTAACACAACCTCCTGTGGCCTGCACACACACACACACACACACACACACACACACACACACACACTAGCACAAAGAAACAGACCTCCAGTTCTGTGGCTATTACAGTTAATAAAACCCATCCTGCGCTGCGGTTCCACCGTGATTAACCTCGTTTATCACAGTTTGCTAGGCTAACGCGCACACACACGTACAGAGCAACCGGAGGAAGCAAAACAAGTGAAGAAGTGAAGCTGTTAAAAGAGAATTAGGAACTCCAGAAACTGAAATTTGTTTGCGGGTTTGGAGATTCGGGAGAAACGTCTGTTTATGAGTCCACGCGATGTTTTCGGTGTACCATGTATCATTTCATGTTGGCCTCAGAAATTCAATCAACACATTCAAACTGAGAAAAAGCACCGCGGAGTTCGGTGGGATAAACAAGTTACATAAGGAAAATGGGAGCACTCTGGACAGTGGAGCATCTATTCAGCATTTATTATCACAGCGTGATATTTCAGGTCTATTTTTATGTGGCGGCTTTACGGGCTTAAAGGGACGGAGATGAAAGACGTGAGGAGGAATATGGACTTCTACTGAATTAGATCATACAGCAGAGAGGGAAATTAGCTCAATCTACTTTGATAATTATTATGAAACGGTTAATCAGCTTGTAGGAAATGTAATGCTTTTAACTGTTACAAGGCAATGAAAATACAAAAAGGTAAATAGGAGACGTCTGCCTCTCTGTTGGGGACTGATTGTTCTTTTTTCTTTCATCAGTTGCTGCTACAAACGCAATCTTTATCAGAATATTGGCAACGTGGATATTGATTAAACTCCTCTCGGTCAAAATTGCAAAATGAGAAACTCAAAGAACCCGAAAACAGCATTTCAGTCGTCCAGCGCTCTTTTCCAGAACTACATACCTTGAAAAAGTTTGGCCATGACTGTCAGTGAGAACAAAATAGAATAGAATAGAATAGAATAGAATAGAACTTTATTGATCCCTTTGGTGCAAACCTCAGGGAAATTGTTGAAATTTGCCTCAACATCTTATATCCCAGGAAGAAGATTTTAAACTGTCCTCCTAACATATCGTCTGGTGTCTGCTCTGACTCGTTGGCCTGTTCTATCCGTTCATTCGTGGTCCTCAGAGGATTCTGCACCGCCAACAGCTGCCAGAGGCTCTTTGTTTTTGACTCGTCCGTCTGTCCGTCTGTCACCCTGTGAACGTAATATCTCTTCAACACCTGGAGGGAATTTCTTCACATTTGGCACAAACATCCATACGGACTCAGCGATGAACTGGTTAGATTTTTGGTGCTCAAAAGTCACTGTGACTTCACTGAACAGGCTTTCGGGCATATCTGAACTCGTGAATAGAATCGCTGATGAATTGCTTTTGGGGATTTCAACTGGAATAAACATTGAGCTGATTAGATTGTGACTTTAGACTGCCACCTCAACCTACCTGCTGCGAATAGCTTCAAATTGGGCACAAATGTCAACATGGACTCAACAATGAACTGACTAGATTTTGGTGGTCAGAGGTCACTGTGACAAATATAACATACAGTTAAAAACTCTACCACAGCATACCAGGAAATCCCACAGTGGTATATCACTGTAGAAGATATGTTGAATCACCGTAAATCAAGAAATGCTCGTTTATATGGTCATGATATGTAGAAAACACACAGTTTTATGGTACTAATGTAGTATTTTGGTAAAATTCATGGGAAATGCCATCATGTTGCCCCATTTTTGCACTAAAGTTCATTTAGACTTAACAATGAACTGATATTTTGATGATCAACGGCCACTGTGACGATGCAAAAGTGTGCAAATGTAGAAAGTACGGTTGAGAACTGTCCCACTGCATACCATGAAATCAAAAGAGTGTATCACCATAGTAGACATCACCCTAAATGATGCTACATAACTGTAGTTTTTACTGTCATAATACGTAAAAAACCATGAAGTTGTCAGTGAAAATATAAAATTTAGGAAAAAAATAAATGGGAAATTGCTATAATGTCACATGATGTGGCACAATTGCCTAAAAATTAAGGGTTTTATTCTCTAAAAATTACAGATTTTGTTCAAATTTATAGTGTAAAAAGTTATGTTTTCAAGTTGTCCGTCCGTCCTTGCATCTGTTCGTTCCATTCTTGTGAATGCGATATCTTCAGAAAGCCTTTGCTTGGCTTCAAGGATGAACTGATTAAACCTTGGTGTTGAAACTCAACATGCATTTCCAACAGTGTAAAGTGATGATTATATCCAAGAGCTCACAGGTCAGCTTTACTGTGACATTGCACTGTAATGAAAAAACCCTTTTCTGGTCATTATTCAGCACCATAAGTCAGAAACATGGACGTAAACGACGACTTCTCTGGTTGGTGGAGGCACACAACTGCGAGGCGGTAACTCCGGTTTCAATCTTTCCTCTGTCGCCAACACCAGAGAGAACATTCGACATAGCAGAGAAAGTGCCAGATTTTTATGAGCACGTCGATGCTCCCCGATGTGTCATTCCATTTTAAGAGGCAACAGGGGGAAACAGGGGCAGAAGAGAGTGAGGGGGGGGGGAGGAGAAGAAGGAGAATGAGGTTGAAAGAGAGGCGAGAGATTGGTTGATTGACAGAGAGGCAGAGGAAAAGGGCAGAAAGCTCTCAGGGGAGGCGTCGCTCTCACAGAAGGAGCTGCAGAGTGGAACCTGTTTCGCAAACACACACACACACACACACACACACACACACACACCGCGAGCGCCCACGCACTCGCCCACTCGATCAGCCTCGCGAGCACTCAAAGACCAATTGATGCACAGACATGCGGGTCGCTGCCAGCTGGTGGAGGCACGGCGTCAGATTGGACCCAGGTGGTGCAAACACACTCAGAAACCGGCGTACATGTGTGACACGTTACACAGAAAACACATGAGCAGAGCCTCGACGGCGGCAGGACGGCGCCTAAAGCTTCAGGGCGGATGGGGAGATGTGTCTTTGCGGGACGCCTCTTTCATTAGCCCATTGTCTCGGCCTTCCCAGCATCCTCTTTTCCACCGCCAGTTTGGCTGACACTTCCAGAAAGCCCTTCCTTCCTCCTCTTTCTATCCTTCACTTCCTTGCTTTTTGCTCTGTTTTTTTTTTTATCTCCTCTTGCTGTATCTGGCAGATGAAAGAGAAGAACAAAGAGAAGATGGCCAGAAAAATTAGCAAGAGAATAGAGCGCTAACTGACCGTTTGGATATTTGCTAACCGAAGAGCCTATTGTTGTGATCTGGCAGAGTCCCGTCCCCCTTTGGAGCCGCCGTAGTTTGGCAAACCAGGGGAAATTTTTTATTTTTTTTTGGGTCCAAGCAGCACAACGCTGATGAGCTGCCAGGCCAAAGATTTGTCTGTCCCTGCAAACGGAGATTCAGCCGTTGTAAATTATTGATCTTGGACCAAATCCTGCCCGTGCTGGCTGCCAGTGAAGGAACACTGTAACAGGATTAAAGATTGCGGTTTCTAATTTAAGGTTCCCTGTCTGAATGCGGAAAACAGGATTTGCACAGTGTTCTGTGTTAATAATTATAAGTGTTCTGCGTTTGTCAAGGGCGTCCTTCTCTGTCGCTGCAGTCTTGTGTAACTGGCGATTGACTGCGCTCAGAGGTCAGGAGTTGGACAACAGGTGTAAATCTGTTTGCACCGCGAAGCATTAAATCAGGAGGACTTTATGTTTTTGTACTTTTTTTTTTTGGTGTTATTCAGTGAGATGCACGGCCACTCCTCCGAGGCCCGATCATCCCCTCAGAAGCCTGTACTTTCTTCGTCGCCAGAATCAAGAGTTTCATTCCTCTCGTTATTAGTAATCAGGAGGGGCTTAATTAAAATCTGACTTTGTGGTGGCTCGAGGGAAAAGGTCAAAGTTTCATCGCTGTATTTCTCCCGGAAAAGTCGGTTTTACAGCGAACAGTGAAGACTTTACTGCAGAGCGTCCTATGACTTGTTGACATCATTACTCCTCTATGTTCACTTACAGTAATCCTTATTAACGAAGCAGCCTCGTTAACTGATTTTACATGCTGCCAATATATCAACAAGATCTATTGGTGCAAACTATCCATTATCGCTCTTTCTTGATTATCCATAAACAGGGATATGTTGTGTTGGTGGCGTGTCTGATCTCTCCTCCTCCTTTGCCTTCTCCATCCAGATACATTTGCCAGTAAGGTAGCTGCTATCCAGGACCAGTACGCAGACGCATCCATCGGTAATGTGACAGGATCCAATGCCGTCAATGTTTTCCTGGGCATTGGGGTGAGTCCGTCTCCTGCTATTAACGACTGGTTCACTGACAGCTCGTGGAAATGCAGCAGCACTTGTCATCTTGCTGTAATTATAATCTTGCATTAGTCATAGTTGTGGTTTTGAGTGAGTGCACTTCTTTAACTCTTCCGTCTGTGATTTTGCTGGACAGGTGGCGTGGTCCATCGCCGCCATCTACCACAACAGCAAGGGGGAGGATTTCAAGGTGGATCCCGGCACGCTGGCTTTCTCCGTCACACTCTTCACCATCTTTGCCTTTATCAGCGTCGCCACGCTGATGTACCGACGGCGACCAGAGATCGGTGGAGAGCTGGGCGGGCCCCGGACTGCGAAGGCCCTGACCACCATGCTGTTCGTCAGCCTGTGGCTCCTCTACATTCTTTTCTCCTCGCTGGAGGCCTACTGCCACATCCAGGGCTTCTAAGACGACGGGAGACGACGAAGGGAAGGGTGAGACAGAAGTGGAGGAAGAAACCAGGGGGAGGTGGATGAATGGGTGGATATGGAAATGAAGGCTGTCTCGTTGATCTATCGCTCCCTACCTTTTCCGCAATAGACTGAATGACGGATGAATGGATGGATGTACAGATGAAGGACTGGAGGACGCGTCAAAGCATCTAAAAAGAGAATGGAAGGAAGCACGGATGCATGGAAGGACAACAATAAACACGAGAGTCCTAGGAGCTAGAGAGATCGCTCAGAAGATGGAAACATGACGGGGAAATAAGCAAAGGAATACATTTTTTTTGTCTCACTCTACGAATCCAAACCTTGTCTTAATCCCGCTAACATTTTAAACACATCATCCCTATAGTTGCAAACACACAGGCAAAGAAATAATGTGTCCCAGCTGATTCAACCATACAGACATCAAACAGAGGTTTAAAGCTCCTAACCGGGATGTGAGGCTCCAACATCAGCAACCACATCGATCCTCCGCCACGGGGAGCGTCTCCAGCGTCCGGCTACAGCAACAGGCACGAGTGAGACAGAAAAAGACTGCATCGGCGGTGTAGTGCATGACCAGACGACACTGAAGGAACCGGATGCGTCGCCGTTTAACTGACGACAAACTGTGTGCGTGCTGGTGCGTGGCAGTGTGTTTCTGTGCTTGTGTGTTGTGGGAAGATGGTCAAGTACTGTGAAAAAACAACAACAACAAAAAAAAAACTAAACGCCTCTCGTTTTTTTGCTGTCGCCTCGTGAGACGGGAAACGCTTTGAGGTCTTTTTCCGACTCTCCCAGCAGCCTGTAGAAACGCTGACTCTTTGGCGAGAGGGGGCACATTCGGCGAGGCGGAACGTCCCCGAGGTTAGACGTGTAAATACAAAAAGAGCTGGACGTACACTTGCAGCTCCACTGTTTTCCTTCTGAATGTCTTGGTTACGCCATGCGCTCCTGAACGGGCCCTCTTTCTGTTGCTTTATACTGTAGATGTAAATGATTTAAGGTCTAATTTGAATCGAGAAGGGGTTAGTGTGCTTTTACCTTTAATAAGGCCGCGTCTGGGAGGACAGAACGGCCGCTCTACCGTTTAAAACTGTTAGAGAAGCTATTATCATTGCATAAATATCTAGGTAAATCTAACGTGTGTTTGTTTCTTTTTTTTAAAACTGTGGAAATCTGTTACCTGGTTTTCCACCGATGAGGTTACCGCCATCATTCGTCAGCCATAACACTGCAATAGACTGAAAAAACGTAGGCGCCGCCCTCCGTGAAACCTCTCCGGCCTCGTGTTTCCTAACTGTCTCCGTCGTCGTTTATCTCACTCCGACGCCGCTTGGTTTAACTCAACAGCTTCAGTCGATATATCCCCCGTGTGTCTTAAGCACCTCCCCCTGGCTGGTCAGTGGACCAATCGAAATCCTCAAGGGCTTTGTAACAAACAACCACTAATCCCTAACCCTGACCCTCGGTTTATAATACTTCACCTGGATTGGTCATTGGGGGGCTGTTTAACAGGGGTTCATACTGCAAAACCTTACTCACTGACTCCTCAGTTAATAATAACAGATAAAACCCAGACCGTATGACATAATCTTCATTATATTATCAGACAAAGGGTCCAGAATTACCCAAATATCGGAAAAAGCGACCAAAGTGCTCAGTCAGACGAGGCTTGGAGCCTTTCCTCTTAGGAGTCTTTCCCGGTTTTAATAACTGCGGTCAGCTTTATTCCAAAAAAACCCACTGATTATCCATGCTGTGGTCTTTCCCAGGCCACCCCTGCTCATTAATATGCCTAAATACACTAGCCTTCAGGCTGGATCATGAAGGCCTTAACCCAAAGGATGCAATTAGCGTCCGACTTTATATTATTTCTTTATTTAAGGGTGAGGGTTTGCTTTTGAATAAAGAACCACAATGCAGTCCGTGTAGTCACTCCTTAATGCCGTTAACACTTTAGTTCTGCCGCCAATTGTCACGTTTAAAATGAAAGAACAGCTTAAATATGATTCGTTCTCTGTCGGCTCACTAACAGATAGGGGTAAATACTGTTCTGCTTCAATCGTCCTGCGGGGGCAACTAACACAGAGGACATCTGATCTCAAACAGCCGAGCTCACAGAGGTTTGGAGACAATAACACGCTAATAACGAGGATTAGGACATAGTTTGACATCTCATTTGACTGCTTAAGTATGTCGGAAAACATCCAAACTCACAGAAACGTCCGGGTCCTGTATCAAAAAGTGATTCCATCTCAATAGTCCAGGAAGTCCGTCCTGCATAACCAAGTTGCTTATTATCAAAATATGCAATGCCGGGCGATCCCATAGCCCAGCTGTTGGGACGTAGACTATAAATAGGTGCAAATGCCACTAAAGTTGGATCCTGTGCCTGCCCTGCTCTGTCCCCCATATTCTCCTGTTTATCCTCACTGTTCCTGTCCAATAAAGGCAATAAAACGGCCAAAATATAACCTTAAGAAACAATGCAATACCACCAGATGAAGAAGAGGCTGTTTTATACGAGGTAACACGATTTTAGAACCATGATCTGACCAGATGAGTCACTTCTGGTGATGGAAGTGAAGTGAGCTGAGTTCAAATATCTCCAATAGTATTTACAATGATCACCGTGGAGCTCCCAACGTCATCTCCAGAGCAGGTTTATCCTCTGATATCACGAGAAGCAAAGTAGAGCTGGTGGAATTAATGAGTCTGTTTGCACAGTGAGATGATGCTCATTAGCGACGGTGATCTGCTCTGATTAAAACATCCAATCTCACTTTATGATACAGGTCCACACAGGATCTACGAATAATTCTTCAGCTTGGTCTATGTGCGCGGTGGGAAAGGGGCTCTGACAGCATCTAGGAAAAGACGGATTAACAGGAGGTTGTGAAAACACCAGGTGTGTGCTGTCTCCAGACACTAGTTACCAAACATGATGTCAGGCAACAGCCAAGCCTCTCTGAAAAAACCCCGGACACGAGGAAACTTTTCACGCAGCAGTCAAAAGAACCAAAGCATGAGACTGACAAACATTATCAGACGCTAACGGACTGGGAATCCTCTTTTATGATTCAGTATTAGACAAATAAGAGATTAAAAACATCCTAACCCAAAATCTGTCCGAGTGGTTTGGACTTCAGACTGTTAACTATTTGTCCTCATCCAGCTGAAACCACAGAGATCTCAGTGTTCACTAAACTTACTACGTATTAGTTTGTTAAAAATATGCATCTGAATTGGCTCGAATCTCCCTTCTGGTGTCGTGTATTTTTTACTTGATGTATAATACAATAATAGTATTTTAAATGTCATCTGTGAAGTCAGTAGTCTGGGCTAGATGTGATCCATTTTAAACTTAGCAACAGTCTAGACAGCTTTCAACCCCTGTGAGAGAGTAGAGCCGAGCCGAGCCCTGGATCGGGCGAGTTTGGCAAATCAAACTGAGGATGAAATGTGATAAGTTTTGGTAAAAAAAATTTGGAACCGCCAAAGGAGAACTCTTTACCTTACGAGGCAGCTGGACTCTCACGAGAACTGCGTCTTTGTCGGGCTTCGAGCTCGATCCACAGCTGTTTGGACCGACCGGCAGCGTCCTGCGAGGAACTATTGGCAGCGAGTTGTAGGCGTGAATTAGCCAACGATAGATGGTGATAAACAGATGGTTCGTCTAATCACCTTCCTGGGTGTTTGCTGAAAGTGCCTGCCCTTTTCCAAACAGTTTCCAAGGCAACTTCTCAGACGTACAACAGCCCATCTGTCGGTTTAGAACGACTGCAGGACGAACGTTTCGCTCTGTTGCACTACGACGCTCGTACAGTTTGAGAGCGACTCAGAAGCCGACTTAATCGGGACGGCCAACCTGAAATCGAAACGAGACGTCGCATCACTTGCGTTTGCCAAACTCGCCGCGATACAGGGCTCTCCATTAGCGTAGCTGTTCTCGTGCGAAGGCCTTGGAGTGGCAGTTTACCCCTGTTTTGCCAAAGGGAAATCTTTCTATCAGAAACTTAATACTTGCAGTCCAAACTGTAAAGGGTTTTCTAACCAGTGGATCTTTCTTAGAACACCAAATATTCTTCATATTGCATTAATAATCTGAAAAAAAAAAGGGACAAAAAGAGCCTTGACGTTGTTCTAACCTAACCCGAATCTTTCTATTTAAATTTGTATGTATTTGTCTCTTCACTGGCATGGAGCTGAAGGTTTATACACTGTAAAAAAAAATAAATGAAATAAAAAAAGAGTTATGCTAGCTTGCGCAAAAAAAACATTATGGAAGCTGTTTCCATCACTTTTTGAGTACGTTCAACAAGGTACAGACTATCTAAGCCGTGTTGTATTTACTTAAAACGTGCCCGCTACCTAATTTGTTAGATCGAACGCTCCTGAGTGAGCAGGAATGAAATGCTTGCAGTAATGTAGTCGTTTGCATCAAATTAATTTGTTGCACAAATTTTTCCAGACAATTTTTTTTTCTTTTTCTTTTTTTTAAATTAATGCCAGATTAGCTGTTTCGCTGCACCGGCTTCGTTGCACCGCCTCTCTCAGTGTATCTACTTTAGTCGGGTGTGAAGCTCGTGGCGGGTCGAGTTCAAACCGAGGTGGGAAGCTAAAAAAAAAAACAACATGTCGGCTGCAGACTTACAGGTTTGCACGGTTTACCTGCCACGATTGTACGTCCACAACCGGGCTCCTCTAAAGCAACTCGTCCCAGGAAAGAGTCGGTTTTGCAGAATTTAGCTTCCTGCCTCGGCTTCCGAGGTTCGACGAGTCACAGGTTTAGCTGAGCCACCGCTGTACATATAAACACTACGAGCGAGCAAAGAGTAGAAACATATCTGATTCCTCTGCGGCGGGGTTTGAAGAAGAGGGAAGGAAAAAGCATTGCACTGGTTCTTGTGTGAAACGGCTATCGTGTTGTTTCATTAGCAGAGTTGCTTCTGATGTAAACAACGACAGTTTTGTTTTGTTTTTTTTAATTTACACAATAATAATGATGTACCTGATGTAAAAAAAAAAAAACAACAAAAACAAAAAAAAGTACAGTGGTGTTGAATCAGTTGTGAACCATTAACGATGTTGCTTCTAATGTAAAGGTCGACGTTTTTGTTGCCTCGTTCGCTCCTTAACTGACTGTCCGTCCGACAGACTGAGGAATAAATAAACGCAACAGACAGACGAAACGAGCGAGAAAAAAAACCCTGAAGGACAAACGCCCCTGCTGGTACGAGCCGAGCGACGTCACGCTGAGACGTCTCGGCTGAAAGCGAAAAATGTTGGAAAAAGAAAAAAAACATTACCAGAGCTATTCTCTACCCTTAAAGTACAATGTGAGAGGATGTTAATAAGGAGAAGAAGGAGGAAAAGGAAGACGTGGAGGAGGAAGAAGAAAATTTTAAAAAAGGAAAAAAAAACATGAAGTTACAGCCATACATTGATTTCTGGGTCAGTGAGATCGAAGTGGACTTCTCCTGCCCAGCATGTGTATTGTTCTGGTGTCCGATCCGTCCCTCTGTGTCTCTTCGCCCTCTTTCTCTGTCTTTCTTTCTCTCTGCTGCCAAAGTAACCGAAAACAGGCGGTGATATTTCCTTTTGTTCTGTATTTTCTTCCCCTCCCTCCAAACCCCCTAAAATGCCCTCCTTTTAAAACCCTCCTTTGTCTCCCTTTGCCATGTTTTCCATATTTTGGAATGTCAATGTGCTACTTGTTGACACTGTGCATGAATGATAACATGTCTGTATATAGTTATAGAGAATCGTATCCCATTCCCTCCCCTCCCCTCGGGTGTTGACAGAAAAATGGTTTGAATGTTGTACAGATTCAGGTTTTTGTTTTTCCGTTCATCTTTTATTCAGTTTTTTTTTTTGTAATGTACGTAGAGCTTAACAACAGTTTGTTTTTAATTTAAACATCTTGAGTAACTTGCACATTACTGATTGATTAATTAAGGTTTTTTTTTTGTTAAAAAGGCAATATCTGCTGTTATTGAATGAGAGATGAGACCTTAAAGGAGTTATGTATCTTAAATAAATAATCTATACGGGAGTTGCATGGGTTATTTGTACAAAAAGACAAAACACACACACACATAAAAAAAAAGACACTGCTTGCTACTTCTAATACCGTGGCTGTATTCTCTGACGGAGGACGAGGAATACTGTATGTACATCTAAAGGTTATTTTGTCATTAAAGAAATAATAATAATAATATTGTGTATATACTGTACAGTGTTACGAGTGCGGTGGACTGTATGGCCATCACGCTAACCATAGAGAATTAATTCTACATATTTATTTAAAGGAAACACTCACTACACTCAATGAATGACATATATTGCCTTTTTTGGAGAAGTCGTTAGTTTGCTTCCATCTCTGCCTTTTTCTCCTCATCCGTCCACTCTCTGGTTTATTTTTTTTTTTCCCTCCTCTCTTCCATCTCGTGTTATTTTCTGGGTTTGGTTCCATCTGGACTCCACGCTGGCTCCTTGTTCACCTGTTTCTTCTTACATCCATCTACGCTTACATACATCAGATCTGCCTGTGTGTCCATCTGTCCGGCTCAAAGGATCACTTCGCTGTATGTAAGTCACCATCTGTCTGATTCTCAACCTTTTTTCTTGGTTTTCTAAATCCTTCTCTTTCTTTTCCTTAATCTTTTTTTTCCTTTACATCCTTCTCCATCCTCCTTCTCTTCGCTCTCGCAGGGTGTAGTCGGGGATTTCATGTTTGTCGATTTGATTTGGTGTGTTTTTTTTTTTCTTAAAAATGGAACAATAACCGCTTGTTTGTAATAATGAAGGTAGTCCTTTTTATTTTTATTTCGCCGCTGTTCCTCTGTGTGTTTGTGCGTGTAATAATTTTCTTTTTTTTTTTATTAATTTTCGTTGAACACCAACTGATAGGAGGAAAGTTGTTGTATGTGTGTTGCCACTAACTGTGACTGCTCTCCATGGTACATGGTACTTCTGATAAAAACCAGTAAAATAAAGTTTGGGATACCCTGTTTCAGAGACCCTGCGAGTCCACTGCCTTTCTGCTCAGTGCCTGTGTTGCATAAAGTCTCAACATAAAAGCTTGTTTATTATGCAAATCTGCGTTATAGCGTTTAAATCCAAACAGGAATTGCTCTTCGGCGTGCGCCTCCTTCTTCTTCTTACCCTCAACCTCCATCCATTTTCTTTTATGTGTTCCGACTGCAGATGATGAAAATGACATTTGTGTGAATGGGCGACATCATTAACTGTCATCTGACTTGTTCTGTCATTGTGTCAGCGAGGGAGGCGACGGCTGCATCACCGCTGATTAATTCTGTCGGTTCTTCGCGCATTGTCTCCGTGTTTGCTTTCGCCGCCGCTCTTCCCTTTAACGCACATATTTACCAAGCTTTCCTTTGACAGAGAGAATTCTAAAGAAGTAAGTTATTCATTTGAGTCAAAAAGAAAAGTTCCTTTCAGTCTAGCAGAGGATGGGAGCATTAGCGGTGATTAAATGCGCTAATTAAGTCTGCTGTCTGTTCTGTGGCAGGTTTAAATAGGTCGCGCAGAGCGGTTGTCATTTTCTGCTGCTGTTGTGTTTATCGTTTGTAGTTTTATTGGGGGAAAGGTTTCTCACTTCTGATGAAAAAAAAACTCTACACTTTGCTCTTAATTTTTCCAATTTATACTCTGTTAGCTGATGGTATTTACCAACAACTCACAACCTCATAATGTGGACTCCTGTTGCTTTTTTCTAAGTGCAATATTGCAGCTCCACCACCATTAAATGAGGTGATGGAGGCCTGCAGAGCCCACTGGAGAGTGGAGGAGGTCAGACTATGGCTCATTTACACATAGCAGAAACAGTGATATCTCAGTGGGCCTTTGGTTTCCACGTAAACGAAGCTACGAGTCACCGAAAACAATCATATCTGACAACTTGAAACATGGGGATTTGGAAAAACTCCATCTTTACATTTGCATGTCGGCAGGAAGAGGCAGAGTCTGACGTCACAGTGAGCGACAGAAGCATCACATGTGTGCGACCTTGTTTGCAGTTTGGCTACATCCATATATTTGGACTGACGTGTCTCAATATTTTCAAGAATTTTACTTGTTTTGTTCTCTAACACCACATTTAGAAGTAGCTCCACTTCTCTGTCGGTCCTTGCTCCATTATCGTTGAAGTAACAGGAAGTTGTGTTTATTCCAGGATTCTGATTGGCTAGCATGGCTTTATGCTTCTCGTTACACTGCCCCCTGTAGGTCTGGCAGCTCATAGCAGCTCTCAACGACGTGTTTATGCAGGTTTGTGTAAACACAACAATCTGGTGTAAGTGATGTTATTTTCAAAAAACGTAGAGCCGTTTTTGTGAATACCGGCTACGTGTAAACGTGGCCTTGATTTGACACCCTAAAGATGTCATGCTTACACCTTTAAAGGTAAAAACTCAGCACCTGTTGCATGAATCAGCTGATTGGCTTCACCTGTTTGATTCATGCATCACAGTGACTGAACCACAGCTGCTGCTCAGCTCAGAATGTAAGTAGATTTACTCAAAGGTTTCACCACAACTCAAGCACAGACATGAGGTAGTTTTCTACTCCATCTTAGAGGCAAATCTCTTTACTTTTTGAAACTTGTCTGACAGTTGCTTTTATATTAATATTTTTTCATACAACTTCTGTCGAGTGAAAACCGCTCATCTCCAAAACTGGTCAATTTCAATGTTTGAGATAAACTGAAAGGATAAGATAAGTTTATTGATTCCTCACCAGGAACACGTACGTGTTACAGCAGCTAGACAAGAAAACAAAAGTACAATAAGGCTAAAAATAAAGATGTAATAATAATAAGGACTGACTATGTACGTCTTTCACATGATGCATCATACGTTCTTCTGCTTCTAATTTGTAAAGAACTCTCTTATATTGTCTGTAAAATGCCTTGTCACAAAGCTAAAACATCATCTTTACATGAAAAATAGTCCATATTTCTTTTAAAGATCGACTTTTTAGAGATGCTTAATGTGACAGCGACACTCATCTTACAGAGAATAATGCACTGCTGTCGACTAAACCACCCAACAATATAAAATAGGGGAAAAAGCAACATACATTTTGACTCAGCAGTAATATGAATCCAACAACAGCATAAATATAACAGGGACTATTTTACGTCTCATAGTACATTATCTTGGTAATGCATACTTTTATTGAAGTAAGGTTTTGAATGCAGGATTTCTACCTGCAGTGTAGTATTTTTTCACAGTATTTTTACTTCAGAAAATGATCTGAATTGGTCTTCAGATACCGTTGCTGCCTACAGCCCAGTCACATTCATACAGGTGTGCTGCACATCCATTAACATGCAGCTCGTCTCACTGTTGCTGTTTGCTGCTCACTGCACTCCCCAAACCTCCTCAGAGCTACGATCAAATATTCACACGTTTAAGTCACAGCACAATCCTGGTTGGTATTTTCTGAGAGATCTCTTCTATTTTGTGCAGAATCTGAGTAACATTCGGTTATTTTCTTGACCCTAAAAGTCAAAGATTAATAACGGGATGAAGGAAAACTGTCTGACAACTCCAAAAGAATTAGATCCATCCTCTGACTCAACGTGGAGGCTCAAAGTTTGTGAGAAGACCATTACAACCTGCGGAGCTTTTAAAAAGGAATAAACAGATAGATGGAAAGTTGGTCAGCAGCTCTCCTGTCATACTGCGGCTGACTGATAGATGAGTCGTGCTCCGTCGTTTCCTCCTCCCGGGCTGCCACCGTGATGGATCGCGGCCATTCTCTGCATGCAGAGTGATGGATTCTTCCCATTACAATTAAATCCTCGTCCCTGTTTGGGGAAGTTTTCTGTTTTAATTTATTATAAACAAGTGTGGCTTGCATTTGGCCATTTGAAGAGACTTTATGTTTTACGACGTCCTGGCGGCATGTGTGTGAGTCAGCAGCAGTGAGTTGTTGTTGTTGTTGTTGTGTTTTACGCCGCTACTTGTATACAGGTGTTTTTCCTCTCTCCTCCTTTCATTACCCGCCTGCTGCTGCTGCCGTGTCTGTCTAAAACCTCATTAGGCTGTCACATTTGATTTCTGGAGAGGTTGTTATCCGGACGGCCCCTCGGCTTGAAGGTTAGCATGCTGGGAAATTATTGTGAATTTATGTCCGTACGTGTGCGTGCATGGCTGCTCCTGAACGCCGAATAAAGCCCGGAACTGTCAGAAAGTCGGCGCTGGCTGTCAAACTGCACACCAGCACTTAGTGAGAGACAACAGCCGTGATTTTCCTCCACGCTGTTCACTCCTCTTTGTTTTAGCTGCCTGTCAGGGCCCAACCGGATCCTATGTGGTAAAAAAAAGTTAAGAAACATTCGAAGATCTCACACAAGCGCCAAAGTGTTTTTACATCAAGTTTTGTTGTGCTTCCTGTGGTCGACATTCAACGTAGAGGCCTTGAAATCTACTTCGAGTGGCTCACAAATGTTTAAATTTAAAGCAGCAGTGAGGAGATGCTTCATCTTCTGGTTTCCTTGACAACATTTTAATGGTGATATTTCTCCTGTTTGTCACCCAGATGAGATCACCTTGAACGAAGCATTCAGAGTCTTTAATCGCAGTTTGTAGTTTTTTTCCCTAATGCTCACCGGTTTGATCACTTTATTTGTGTTTCTCCACTAAAATATCAGCTTGTTGATGTTCACATACAACCTGTGGGTTAAACCAACAAAGACAAGATCTGGACTAATCTGGTCGATGTGAGGAAATATTTGCTCAAGTGTTCAAAATCACAGTAAAATGTTAAAAGCCTCTCGTGCAACAGGTGTTTTGGCTGATTAGACCTTTAATTAGTGTGATTAGTGTGAAATACAGAAATCTTGTTTACATCCTCCAGTTGCACCTGTGAAGGAGCCCTTTTTATGCACATTCACGGGTTTTTAAGGTTACCTGTGAGTGATTTATTTGAATATTTTACTTTAATGCCCAAAAACACATTATTTTTCTCATATTTTTCACAAATGTCAAATTAACCAAATAAATAAAACAAACCTACATGATCACAAACATGCAAAGATAAAAGTCAAGTCACATTTAAGACAGCAGCTGTTCCAGTAACAAAAGATTATGATTTC